>NC_012876.2:3863737-3944979 GCF_000003195.3 Sorghum bicolor | reverse complement strand
ATCTATCTATCTATCTTTCAATCTGTCTATCTATCTATCTATCTATCTATCTATCTATCTATCTATCTATCTATCTATCTATCTATCTATCTATCTATCTATCTATCTATCTATCTATCTATCTATCTATCTATCTATCTATCTATCTATCTATCTATCTATCTATCTATCTATCTATCTATCTATCTATCTATCTATCTATCTCTTTCAATCTGTCTATATATCTTTATATATTTGTCTATCTCTCTATCTATAAGTCTACCCCTTGTGTCCCATAACAGAAGACCTTATTGGTGTGGGCATGGAAATTAAGGAGAATAGAAAAAAGTATGATGCACAGAAAATGAAAAGGTGAGATAGAATCGTATTGGAAAAAGAGAAATGTGTACTGTAAAATGAGAGGTCAAGTATTTTGGGATAAAATTTGCCTATAAAGTCTTCTATTAAGGGATCCAGGAGTATCTGTGTGCTTCTCTCTTGTTAGATAAATAGACAATTTCCATATGTCATTTTAATTCCACAAATTAACATTATGGTGATGACATATAAAAGATTATTAATCATATAAGTCATGATATCAAACATGTTCAAAGAAATATAGAACATGTGATCAATTAACATGTGAAGCATATGATTATTAACATCATGAAAGCATAATATATGTTGTGTAACAACAAGACAAGGCATATATCTCATAAAAAGCGATAAACATGAGACAACATGTGAAGCAATAAATATACTTAGGGCATAACACGAAACAACATGGATGAACTACTAAAAGCTGTACGATCTGGAGACAAAACACAACAGTAAGATGAACAGATCATACCCTCCCATGCTCTTCGAGGATCCCGATCCTTGTCCAACTTCCATGATGTAGACGATGAAGATGATCTCTCCACCAGGATGAAGAAATCCGTCCTCGTGAGAAAGACGGTGACGGCACTCGAAGACGACCACAAACAACAACAGCGGTTTGGGCAGTCGTGATGATGCTACCCAAAAACCTAATTGGCGATCTCCCGTGCAAGGTCTCGAATGGCAAGGGTTTCGGAGGCACCTGCCCTCTCGCTCCTCCATGCGCGCAGAGTTACGAGATGGGGATTCCTTCTTTGCTACAAAATTGTGTTCTAAGTTGTTCTCTCTTGTTGTACCAAAGAGATCAGTCTCCAATTTATCCTTGTGGCTAGAGAGCAAGGAGGAGGGGAAGGGTCTCCCTGTTGGTGGCTGAGGAGACGGGCATCTGATGGGTTTTCCTCGTGGAGTTGAAACTTCCTCATTAGTTAGTTAAAACACTTGCAGATAATGAGTTGAAACTCCCACAGAAGTGAGTTGAAACTCCCGCAGTTAGTGGGTGCTAAAATTAACACAACCACACCACACCTCGCCCGCTCGACTGGCTATCTGCCACGCCATGCCTTTGTCCTTTTCTTTAACTTCTCAATATAAGTGAAATAACTCCCACCATATAAGTCAAGTCAAGGACTCTTAGAATTCTAATTCGGTACAACTAATATTGTCCATAATACACACCATAGAGTTTATTGAATTATTAAATCTAAATAGGCATAGCCCATAATAAATCTAATAATCCCCACCTTGTTCTGGGATGTCAGGCCTTGTTGCACTCGCAAGATACATAAGTGAACCAATAATCTAGGAGTATGTCAATTGATCCCTTGCAATTCTTTGATTTTTCCTCAATAACATGCTAGGGTCATAAGGTGTTGGAGCACGATCACAATCACTAAAACCAAGCAACTCAATACCTTTTCCACAAAATGGGATTGTAACAAAGTTACCCCACCATCACCTTCTCTGATAAGTTTGACGTTGAGAATGACATTAGCTTCTCCTAAATCTTTCATATCAAAATTACTCGATAAAAGTTTCTTTACTTCCTCAATCATATTGATGTTTAATCCAAAGATCAATATGTCATCAGCATAAAGGCACATCATAATAGCCTCACCCCCACTATATCGATAATACACACATGTGTCAGCTTCATTCATAACAAAACCAGCAGCGGTGAGAGTATTATCAAACTTTTCATGTCATTGCTTAGGTGCTTGTTTTAGGCCGTATAATGATTTTAACAACCTGCACACCTTGTTATCTTGAACATCAGTAATGAATCCTTCTGGATGATCCATATAGATGTCCTCATCCAACTCTCCATTAAGGAAAGCTATCTTAACATCCATCTGATAAATGATAAGACCATAAGAGGATGCCACAGCTATTAACATGCGAATTGTGGTCAATCGAGCTAGTGGTGAATAGGTGTCAAAGAAATCTCCACCCTCCTTTTGGATATATCCTTTGACCACAAGCCTTGCCTTGTACCTCTCAATTGTACCATCAGGCCTAAGCTTTTCCTTGAAAATCCACTTGCAACCTATAAGTTGACAACCATAAGGATAGTTAACGACCTCCCAAGTTCTATTAGACATAATAGAATCCATCTCACTCCTTACTGCTTTCTTCCATAAGTCAGCATCAGGAGAGGAATATGCCTCTAATGGTTGGTCGGTGTGTCTTCCACAAGGTACACTATAAAATCATCACCAAAAGATTTTGCAATCCTTTGTCTCTTGCTCTTTCGAGTGACTATAGTATTATCCACCTCAGGGATGTGCATGTGAGAACCCTTAGCATGATCTATGGGAATACACATTTCTTGCTCATGGGGAATTATAGTCTCATGACTTGTTTTACTAGGTGTATTTTTCATGGGAAACTCATTCTAAAAAAATGTAGCATCTCTTGACTCCATGATAGTATCAACATACATATCAGGCACATCAGATTTTATAATTAAGAACCTATATCTAGTATTGTGGAGACAATAGCCTAGAAATACACAATCAACAATTTTTAGTTTACGCTTTTTGTTGATTGACATATTCAACTTAGCCAAGCAACCCCAAGTGCGCAAATATGAGAGATTTAATCTTCTCTTTTCCCATTCCTCGAATGGTGTACTCTCTTTGTTCTTTGTTAGAACTCTGTTCAGGACATGACACGCTGTTAAAATTGCCTCACCCCACCATTCCTTGGATAATCCTATTGTACTCAACATGCATTCACCAAATCAGTTAGAGTGCGGTTTTTCCTTTTAGCAATCCCATTGGATTGTGGTGAGAATAAATGTGTCCTCTCATAAACAATTCCATGTTCCACGCAGAACTCATCAAAAACATTAGAGAAATATTCTCCACCTCGATCGGACCTTAACTGTAACACCCAAAAATTTGCAACCTTTGAAATAGGTGAAAAATGATTTAATTTTGTATTTTTGTGCTCATGAGAATATAGGAAGAATAATATTTTTCTTTAAAATAAAATTTATTATAAGGCTTAGCAACAATTGTGTGTTAATCATGCTGGTGCATTTTATTTTTGAGATGAGTGATTTTGAACAAGCTACTAACTGAATTTAAATGCTTTTAAAAATGTTTATAATTGGTTTTGAAACCAGAAAAGAAAAGAAAAAAAAAGGAAAAACCTCTTTGGAATAACCAGGCCGCAGCCCAGAACCCCCCCCCCCCCCCGCGCGCCTCCTCCCCCTCCGGCCTGCTTGCGCGGCCCACCAGGCGCCAGGCCGACCCGCGCGTTTTCCCTCTCTCTCTGTATGGATGACGAGCGGGCCCATTCTCTTCTCCCACCGCCAGCCGGGCCCCGCACGTCAGCGCTCCAATCCTCTTCCTCGAGCGTCTTCGAGCCGGACTCGGTGGAAATCACCGAATCAATCCCGTGATACCCGGATCGATTTCCGTGCGCCGCAAGCCCCTATAAAGGTCTTAGACGTCGGTCGCGCTCCGTTGCTTCAAACCCGCCGCGAAACCAAGCCCTAGACGCCGCTCTTCGCCGAGTTCGAGATCCCGCCGAGCTTGGAGTCGAACTGCCACCGCCGCGCGCTCCTCCTACTCCCTTTTGGACCGAACCGAGGACGCAGTCGACTACGCGGTGAGCTGCTCGTCATCCCGGAGTTTTTCTTTCTCGAAACGGTGCTCGGAAACGGGAAGTCACTGTGCGCCGACAAGCTCCGGGTGGCGCCCATGGCGCGCCACCGTGCCGGAGCCGGGCTGTGCTGAAAGACGTTTTCAGATATTTACAAAACTGCCATTGAATTAGTTTTGCCCATAAAGTGGTCATTTTAACTCCGTTTTTATCCATTCAAATTGCGTTAGGTTCGTAATTTTATGCTCTACATGTTAGAAATATTAGTTTACTGTTTTGAAACTTTTTATTTCTGCAGTAGCATTTAATTAATTATTTACCTATAGGAAATCTTAGAAAATTCATATCTTCTACGTTTTAATTCCGATTTTCGTGAACTTTACGTTTGTGTGATCGTAGCGCTGCGTAGAATATTTTTATAAACTTTTATCTTTTATTTACCACTGTTTGGTGTATTGTTCTAATTATATCTTGTTTGCTTCGTGTATGATTGTCTACATTGGATTGCGTGTTGTTGATTGATGATCGGGTATAGACGGTGAGCGATACGTTGGTGAGCAAGATCAAGTTTTTGAAGACCAGCAGGCTCAGGAGAGCTTTGATCAAGGCAAGTATAACTTGGGATCATCCTTGTTACCTATACACACATAATACAATATTTATCATATGCATGTGTCCCCCTTGATGACCTTAGCAAGATCATAGATGATTGTTACCCTGAATTCCTTGTTACCTATTTTGGATATGCATTTGGTAGTTCTTGCTAGTGCTTGATTATTAATCCATGATCTTGTGACATGAATATTTGAATATACAATAAACAATAAAATAAGCTTTCTAGCAACTTGAATATAAAGGGTGGAAAGAACTCTGGCTTTTGCTGGATTGATCTTGACCCTCCATAAGGACTTATCCCTTGGCAAAAGCTGGGACAGCACGTACAACCATGAGGGCTATATGGCTCTGGCTTTAGCTCAGTATGAAGAACTTTTCTAGCTTGTTAGCGGTTACCCGAAAGGGCGCTAGAGGGGCTGAACCGTTTTGGGTATAGTGTGGCCTCTGTCTGTATGTGTATAGGCTGCGAGTCATTGTGCCATCGGAAGGGGGGCTCTATATCTGCGCGCAAAGGAAACCTTGCGGCCCTAACATGTTAGACGAACTTTTGAAAGGCTTCATAGTGATCCCTGCCGACCTCCCTTGGAAGGGGGTTAAGAGACTAGCTACCTCGGGCGAAAGGGTAAATCATGACTCATGGGTAAAGATGTACAACCTCTGCAGAGTGTTAAACCTGGTATACTAGCCGTGCCCACGGATACGGGCGGCCCGGAAAACTGACGGAATAGATGGACACTGATGAACGTGAATAATGATAATAAATGATGGTTTATTGTGTTGTTTATATGTGTTATTCTTAATTCTTGTATACATTGATCATGTGGTTATGGAATTTATTATGCTACCTTGACATTTGCTATCCAATGATTAAACATGCTATCAACTATTAAAAGCTAAATGCAGTCAAACCAGTGTCAGCTTTTTGAGCCTCATGAACCCCTAGTTATACTTGTTGAGTACGATATGTGCTCACTCTTGCAATTTCTCCCACACCTCAGGAGAAGTTTTGGGCTTGTGATCAACCAGTCAGTTTGATCCTGTGGAGAGGAGTTAATACCCGAAGTTTGGAGTTGTCTATCCGCTGTTTGATACTGAAGGTTATCTCTTTTATACTAAGTACATTATATATTTATGCATTGTCTTTTGATATTACCCTTTATTTGTAGCTATATGTGAGGTTTGACTTGTAAAACTCACATATGGTGCATATCTGATTTTGTCCTTAAAATCGGGTATTACAATGTGGTATCAAAGCAATGCTGACTGTAGGACGCAAGCCTAGTTAGAAATTGGTCGTCTTAAGGTTTTGAAATTGCTATAAAATCCTTGCTCTACAAACCTTGGTATTTTTGTCTATACTATATCTCTATCCTTGCTATTTGTCTCTACCTTGTTGCTTAGTTTAAAAGTACTTGTTCTCATCTTCACTCCTTGATTTGGTATGCTATTAGAACCTTTTCTTACCACCTTCTTGCATCTTTGAAATATAAGTTTTAGGATCTCTACCCTTACTATAAAGAGAACGAGAGTATCGCAAGTTGAGTGAAGTGTGAACCTTCAATGCTTAATTAGTTTGTTATTATGTTTATGCTTGATTTGGATCTTTGTAATGAGTGAAATGATCTTGTGGATTTTCTTCACAATTTCATTTAGTTTATAGGCCTAAGGCATAAGGAGTAATGAAATAAGTAGTTGGGTTTGGGTATCTCCTGTTTCTATCCTTTGCTGATTTCTGGAGCAGTCTGCAAAGAATCTGGTACATCTCAAAATCTGTTCGTGAAAAGTTTACCAAATTTTTCTGGGAACAACTAGACTTCAAGATCTTTCTCTGACCACAAGAATCACCCACATATCTGTTATGGTTTGGAAGTTACAAAAATGACAAGATGATACAACTGTGCTGTCAAGAACCTGGACCAGTTTTGGTTATTTACTCTTTGAGACAAATGTACTATAGAATTTGGAAAAGTAATCTATAGAAAAGTTGTAGAAAATTTGCTAAGCTTTCCAACAGTATAAGCTGGAATTATTTGGATGAGTAGAACCCAAGATATAATATTTACAATTGGATGTTTCTGTTCTGTTTCAAAATCGGGACAGATCTGGTATTTCCTACTTTTTTCAGCCAAGTTAAAGTCGGAATCTGGGAAAACATTGTATACAAAAGTTGTAGAGAATTTTCTAAGCTTTTCAAATATGTAAGGATCGTCAACATATGGTTTCTATGGCTCATGATATGACTGTTTCAAGATGCTGTGTCTGTGTTGTCAGACTTCCTGGACAGATTTTATGTTGGATTATCAAACCTTATTTTAACATCCGAATATGGGAAAGTGATCAACAAGAAAGTTGTGGAGAATTTGATAAGCTTTCCATCAGTATAGACCATAACTCTATCAGGTTGACGGAACATGAGTTGTAGCTGGTTTACTAAGTTGCTGTCTTTCATCTCGCGAGGAATTTCTGATTACTTGTTCTTGTCTATGTACATGAGTTCTCTTGGATATCAGAAGCTCTTTTATGGTAGATAACCTACTCATAAGAATGTTCAAGCCATCCTTGGTATTCCCTAGCTGATCTCATCTTAAGGGGGGTAGCCAAGCTATAGAAGTTGCTAGACAAAGGTTTTATGTGTTCAAGTATTTTAGTTGGAAGATCTGTTATTCCTTTGGTGGACAAGTCCCTATCAACCACAAATATCTTTGCTCAAGATTGGTTACTCTTTGCACCAATGAGTTCAGGCATTCGTCAAGATTGGTCTTCACATTGAGCTATTATCAGAGGGAGGTTCAACTTTCGACATACCCAAGACAAGTTGACATTAATGATATTGGAAAGGGATATCGAACATCTACGGATGATTCTTCAGAGAGTTATGAAACCTTATTATTACGCCATGCATGGCTAGTAAGTTTTGAGCGAACTAAGTTCTCTAATTGAATAGGTTGTCTCTAGTGGTGGAATTATGGAGAAGTATATGTCGATGCCAAAGCTCTTAGAATAAAGAGTGTGCTAGGAAAAGTTTGGACAACACCTAGATTTGAGGATTTGTGTGCGGAAGTTGAGTGATATTGTTAACACTACAAAATGGTAAGTATTAGGGCTCACTTTGGAAGAAGGAGAAGAAGGATTGTGAAATGGGACGATGAAAGTAATAAGGAGAAAGTTGAGTATATCCTGGTTGGAAATGCATCAGGTTTTAAATGGATGGGCAAGGAAGATATACCCCAGATAAGCTATGAGTAAAAAGAAAAACCTTATCTATACGAATTACATTGTTGAACTCTTAGGAACCATTGATGGAGATGTTCGGAGTGACAAAGGCAATAGAATGGTTACTAAGAAGGAGCTACTCAAGGAAGTGAATAAGGTTCAAAAACGGAGTATCTACATCTCTTTGATCACCATCTTCTGAATCTCGAGGACGAGATTCTTTTAAGGAGGGTAGAATTGTAACACCCAAAAATTTGCAACCTTTGAAATAGGTGAAAAATGATTTAATTTTGTATTTTTGTGCTCATGAGAATATAGGAAGAATAATATTTTTCTTTAAAATAAAATTTATTATAAGGCTTAGCAACAATTGTGTGTTAATCATGCTGGTGCATTTTATTTTTGAGATGAGTGATTTTGAACAAGCTACTAACTGAATTTAAATGCTTTTAAAAATGTTTATAATTGGTTTTGAAACCAGAAAAGAAAAGAAAAAAAAGGAAAAACCTCCCTGGAATAACCAGGCCGCAGCCCAGAAACCCCCCGCCCCCCCGCGCGCCGCCTCACAGAGACGGCCCGATTGCGCGCGACAAACAAGGCGCCAGGCCGACCCGCGCGTTTTCCCTCTCTCTCTGTATGGATGACGAGCGGGCCCATTCTCTTCTCCCACGCCAGCCCGGGGCCCCGCACGTCAGCGCTCCAATCCTCTTCCTCGAGCGTCTTCGAGCCGGACTCGGTGGAAATCACCGAATCAATCCCGTGATACCCGGATCGATTTCCGTGCGCCGCAAGCCCCTATAAAGGTCTTAGACGTCGGTCGCGCTCCGTTGCTTCAAACCCGCCGCGAAACCAAGCCCTAGACGCCGCTCTTCGCCGAGTTCGAGATCCCGCCGAGCTTGGAGTCGAACTGCCACCGCCGCGCGCTCCTCCTACTCCCTTTTGGACCGAACCGAGGACGCAGTCGACTTCGCGGTGAGCTGCTCGTCATCCCGGAGTTTTTCTTTCTCGAAACGGTGCTCGGAAACGGGAAGTCACTGTGCGCCGACGAGCTCCGGGTGGCGCCCATGGCGCGCCACCGTGCCGGAGCCGGGCTGTGCTGAAAGACGTTTTCAGATATTTACAAAACTGCCATTGAATTAGTTTTGCCCATAAAGTGGTCATTTTAACTCCGTTTTTATCCATTCAAATTGCGTTAGGTTCGTAATTTTATGCTCTACATGTTAGAAATATTAGTTTACTGTTTTGAAACTTTTTATTTCTGCAGTAGCATTTAATTAATTATTTACCTATAGGAAATCTTAGAAAATTCATATCTTCTACGTTTTAATTCCGATTTTCGTGAACTTTACGTTTGTGTGATCGTAGCGCTGCGTAGAATATTTTTATAAACTTTTATCTTTTATTTACCACTGTTTGGTGTATTGTTCTAATTTTAGCTTATTTGCTTCGTGTATGATTGTCTACATTGGATTGCGTGTTGTTGATTGATGATCGGGTATAGACGGTGAGCGATACGTTGGTGAGCAAGATTAAGTCTTTGAAGACCAGCAGGCTCAGGAGAGCTTTGATCAAGGCAAGTATAACTTGGGATCATCCTTGTTACCTATACACACATAATACAATATTTATCATATGCATGTGTCCCCCTTGATGACCTTAGCAAGATCATAGATGATTGTTACCCTGAATTCCTTGTTACCTATTTTGGATATGCATTTGGTAGTTCTTGCTAGTGCTTGATTATTAATCCATGATCTTGTGACATGAATATTTGAATATACAATAAACAATAAAATAAGCTTTCTAGCAACTTGAATATAAAGGGTGGAAAGAACTCTGGCTTTTGCTGGATTGATCTTGACCCTCCATAAGGACTTATCCCTTGGCAAAAGCTGGGACAGCACGTACAACCATGAGGGCTATATGGCTCTGGCTTTAGCTCAGTATGAAGAACTTTTCTAGCTTGTTAGCGGTTACCCGAAAGGGCGCTAGAGGGGCTGAACCGTTTTGGGTATAGTGTGGCCTCTGTCTGTATGTGTATAGGCTGCGAGTCATTGTGCCATCGGAAGGGGGGCTCTATATCTGCGCGCAAAGGAAACCTTGCGGCCCTAACATGTTAGACGAACTTTTGAAAGGCTTCATAGTGATCCCTGCCGACCTCCCTTGGAAGGGGGTTAAGAGACTAGCTACCTCGGGCGAAAGGGTAAATCATGACTCATGGGTAAAGATGTACAACCTCTGCAGAGTGTTAAACCTGGTATACTAGCCGTGCCCACGGATACGGGCGGCCCGGAAAACTGACGGAATAGATGGACACTGATGAACGTGAATAATGATAATAAATGATGGTTTATTGTGTTGTTTATATGTGTTATTCTTAATTCTTGTATACATTGATCATGTGGTTATGGAATTTATTATGCTACCTTGACATTTGCTATCCAATGATTAAACATGCTATCAACTATTAAAAGCTAAATGCAGTCAAACCAGTGTCAGCTTTTTGAGCCTCATGAACCCCTAGTTATACTTGTTGAGTACGATATGTGCTCACTCTTGCAATTTCCCCCACACCTCAGGAGAAGTTTTGGGCTTGTGATCAACCAGTCAGTTTGATCCTGTGGAGAGGAGTTAATACCCGAAGTTTGGAGTTGTCTATCCGCTGTTTGATACTGAAGGTTATCTCTTTTATACTAAGTACATTATATATTTATGCATTGTCTTTTGATATTACCCTTTATTTGTAGCTATATGTGAGGTTTGACTTGTAAAACTCACATATGGTGCATATCTGATTTTGTCCTTAAAATCGGGTATTACATTAACCGTTTTATTTTCACTCAAGTTGGTTCTCAACTTCAACTTTATAGGTCTTAAAATAATTAAACGCTTCATCTTTTGTTTTCATGAGATACACATAGCAAAAACACGTGGAGTCATCTACAAAAGTAAGAATGTATCTTTTACCACCTTTTGTCAAAATACCATTCATCTCGCACAGAATGAACAAGTTCTAGAGGTGTCAGATTCCTCGCCTCAGCAGCCTTGTGAGGCTTGCAGGGTTGTTTTTGATTCAACATGCACATGGCACTTAGACTTTTTGACCAAGTTAAATTTAGAAATTAAATTTAGATTTGTTACCCGCATAAGACAACCAAAACTTGCATGAGAAACCATGAATGCCACAAATCCGATTCATTAGAAATATTAACAGAATTCACCATTTTATTACACTCATCATGCAACAATAAGCGGAACAAGCCTCCGCAATCATATCCTTGACCAACAAACGTACCATGTTTCGACACAACACATTTATTTGACTCAAAAACAACTTTGTAGCCATCTCTACATAATATAGATACACTAACAAGATTCTTCTTTGTGGAGGGCATATGTTGCACGCTCTTCATTGGCACTGTCTTCCTCAAAGTAAACTTCAGAATGATCATACTAACAACAAGAATATGAGCACATGACCCATTTCCCATTAACAAGGCGCCAGATCTTCCGACTTGATAAGAATAAAACAAAGAAACATCAGCACACAATGAATGTTTGCACCATTGTCCATCCACCACTTAGGTGAACTACAAACTGAAAGAACAAATGGTAAACAATTACCATACCCAGATGTTCCATTTTCAGTTTCAATAGTCATAACATTAGTCGATTTCTTGTCTTTGTGTGAACTTGTAATCAGGGCATTCTCTGGCCCAATGTTGATAACTGCCACAGACAAAGCATCGTGCCTTTCCCTTGTTGTTGTTGCTCTTCTTTTTTAAATTGTGCTGTTTGAACAGGCTTAGGTGTATTATCTTGCTTGTTCTGGTTTTTCTTCTTGTTCAACTTGCGGGATGTCTTTTGCACCACATTAGTAGTAGATGTCTCAACACCTTTCCCAATGTCCTTTGCTCTAGCCCTCTCCTCAACATCAAGAGTACCAATGAGCTCTTCCACATTGAACTCCTGTCTCTTGTGTTTGAGGAAGGTGGCAAAGTCCTTCCAAGAAGATGGTAACTTGGCAATTATACCGTCAACCACAAACTTGTCAGGAAAAGGATAAGGAAAAGTTCAAGTTCCTTAGCTAGTGACTGAAACTCATGAGGCTGTTCCACTACAAATCATTTCTCAACCATTTTGTAGTCATACAGCTGCTCCATGAGATACAGCTCACTACCAGCATCGTAACTCCAAACTTTCCAACAAGTGCATCCCATAACTCTTTCCCTATAAGGAGAATAATGTAGCTTTTCTGGAAATTTGTATCAAGTGCGTTAATCACTGCACCTCGAAAGAGGTTGTCATCAGCCTTAAACTTAGCCTCATCCTCATGAGACAAGTTCGCAGGCTTGCCCTCAGCGGCATGATAACATGATATAGCAGTTAGTCATAATTCCATCTTAGCTTTCTAGATCAAAAAATTTTTACCATCAAAAGGATCAGGTTTCAACAAGTAGCAAAACCTCTAATAAAAAAATGTCTATATTTAGATTTTTGGATTGTTAGATAAATAGAAAATTTTCATGTCATTTTAATTCCATAAATTAACATTATGGTGATGACATATAAAAGATTATTAATCATAGAAGTCATGATATCAAACATGTTTATAGCAATATTGAACATGTGATCAATTAACATGTGAAGCATATAATTATTGACAACATAAAAGCATAATATATGTTGCATAACAACAAGACAAGACATATATCTCATAACAGCGATAAACATGGGACAGCATGTGAAATGATGAAACAAAACTACAGAAACACATAGGTAACGTATACGAAATGACTTGACTGAACCAACGAAACAAGCAGACAGAGCATATATTTTATAGCAGAAACAGACACAGGATATAAATAGAACCAACATGAATATATAAAACATACTCAGTGCAGAACACGAAAGAACATGGATGAACTACTAAAACATGTACGATCTGAAAGACGAAACACAGCAGGAAGATGAAGAGACCATACCCTCCCATGCGCTCCGAGGATCCCGATCCTTGTCCAACTTCCATGATGTAGACGATGAATATGATCTCTCCACTAGGATGGAGAAATCCGCCCGCGTCCGTGTGAGGAAGACGGTGATAGCGCTCGAAGACGACCACAAACAGTAGCGGCGGTTTGGGCAGTTGCGATGACGCTCCCCAAAAACCTAATTGTCGATCTCCCGTGCAAGGTCTCGAACAGCAAGGGCTTCGGAGGCACCTGTCCTCTCACTCCTTCGTGTGCGTAAAATTACGAGATGGGGATTCCTTCTTTGCTACGAAACTGTGTTGTGAGTTGTTCTCTTTTATTGTATCAAAGAGTTCAGAGTCTCCAATTTATCCTTGTGGCTGGAGAGGAAGGAGGATGAGGGGCATCTGAAGGGTTTATTTATCCTTGTGTCTAGAGAGAAAGGAGGAGTTGGCGGCTGAGGAGATGGGCATCTAAAGGGTTTATTTATCCTTGTGGCTGGAAAGCAAGGATGGGTGCTAAATTTAACACAATCACACCATGCCTCGCCCGCTCGCCTGGCTGCCTCCCATGCCATGCCTTTCTTAACTTCTCAATGTAAGTGGAATAACTCCCACCAGATAAGTAAGTCAAAGATTCTTACAATTCCAATCCGATACAACTAATATTATCCATAATTACACACCATAGAGTTATTGAATTATTAAATCTAAATGCGCATAACGCATAATAAATCTAACATCTCTATCTCTACACCTAAAAAGCTCCTAGCGAAATCGTCCACACTGCATAACCAAACTATGTTAAAAAATCTCCAGGGAAAGAACAGATCGGGAAAAAGGTCCACCACTGTAGAAACAAAATTGGGTAAAAAATATCTCCAAGAAAAAAACCAAAACCGGATCATACTTCCTAAAAAGTTCTACGCCATATAAGTCACAATAAAATCCGGATCATAAGGATCAAACTGACTCTGCAAGGATATGGGACACATAGTTTTTTTCTAAGTAGTACTCTTATTTTTCTCACATCTGGTATTTATTTATAAATAGTTTCCACAATCAACGCAAAACCGTAAAACTCCGCGGGTTGCCACCTGCGCCCGCGACATCCACACCTTGCTTCCCCTATAGCGTGATTTTACTTCAAGAAAATTGCGGTCGGTCCCTTGAAGGTTAGTTCTATTAGGGTAGTCCCAATTGTGTATTTATAGTGGTTTCTATATCTATTAATTAGACTGTAACATAAATGTTTTGCTGATGTGGCAAGTGAATTAATGAGGAGAGAGAGGGCAAAAGAGAGAGGGTTTCTCCACCACGGAACCGAGTCTTCCCTAGAATCGAGACGTGAAGAAATCGCCCAAATCCCGTTGGGGAGAAACCAGTCGAGTCCATGTGGATCCGCTGCGTCGTCGCCGCCGGGCACACACGCTCTCCACTCCAGTTTCCCGCGTGACTCTTTCCCTCGCGTCATCCTGCTCGCTCCCGCCTCCACTTTCCCACGATTCATCACAGCACATGCGCGCTCGCATTCTTATTCCCGTGCGTAGCTGCCGCTCCCCCCAAAATCTCTGCCTCCATGTATCACTGGAATCAGTAGAGGTGCACTGCTCAATCGCAAGCCCTAGCGTCATCTACCCCCAATCCATCCTAAATTTGGGCTAACATGAATCAATTGAGGACGAATCCGAGCTCAAGTTCCCGGCGAGTCACAAGTCCTCTCGTATCGAAAGTTGCTGGATCTGCTGGGATCGTCGGTTCCCTTGCCGTCCCTGACGGAGATGGCGTCAGTGCTCCTGCTGCCCATGGATCCACCTCTGGCGCCGGTAATCCTGCCGTTCTGGCTGCAGCAGCATCTCCACCTCTTCCAAATCTTCAAGCTGCAGGCTTTCCTGCTTGGTGGACTAACTCATCTCCGATGGGCTCCAGTGAAAGGTAAAGTTGTAGTGTCCAAGAGATGGCGACATTGCTCCAAATGATTGTATTTTTTTCCCAGATCAAGTGGTAGGTTAAACTACTCCATGCTGCTGCTGCCATGTTCTCTATGTTAATATGACACATAATATTTTTATGGGAAAATTGGCTACCGGACATGCAAAGTGGTGACCATTGCTGGAAGACACTTTTTCATGTAACACTCACCACCAAAACAGTTGTCATTTGTAAACCATAAGGCCAATGGCTATGAAATTTTAACAGCAACAAGATATGATAGTTATCTACAAATCATCTAATACTAACTTCCATAGAAAATCTCGTTAAGGACATGAAATCATGTCCACTAGCAACCTTAACAGCCATGATTTGCTGGTGGACATGATTTCATGTCCTTAACGAGATTTTCTATGGAAGTGAGTATTAGATGATTTGTAGATAACTATCATATCTTGTTGCAGTTAAAATTTCATAGCCATTGGCCTTATGGTTTACAAATGGCAACTGTTTTGGTGGTGAGTGTTACATGAAAAAGTGTCTTCCAGCAAATGCGCGCCACTTTGCATGTCCGGTAGCCAATTGTCCCTATTTTTATAGTGTACATTCAGCAATACAAATCCTAGTGGTTCAGCCTTGTATTTTTTAAAGATTACTACACAATATTACCAGTGGCAACCTGATCATTGTTTTCCTTTCTTTCCAGCGTCTGATTTGTTGATGTCTGTTCAAACATGAAAATGTGGCATCGTGTGTGCTGTAGAGAGCTGTTGCCACAATTGATCCATCTCATTTCAATGCATCATTTGATTTATCCTTTGAATAAATATTGCTATGAAAACAATGGGTCGGGGAGGATAGTTTCTATAGACATTAATTACCCTTGGACTCTACAACTAGAAATCATCCATTGGAACTGCCCTTAGGGCACTCACAATGCAAGACTCTATCCCAGAGTCCAAGACAATTAATTACATATTATTTATGGTATTTTGCTGATGTGGCAGCATATTTATTGAAGAAAGAGGTAGAAAAAACAAGACTCCAAGTCTTATTTAGACTCTAAGTCCACATTATTCGAGGTAATAAATAACTTTAGACTCTATGATAGAGTCTGCATTGTGAGTGCCGTTAGTAATCATGCACATCTAACAAACACAAAAATGTTGACTGTTTCTAGTTTTATTCAAATAAAAAAGTTGCGTTTGAGCCAAATAAAAAAATTACTTGCCAGCAACAAATTAAGCAATATTTCAGCAAGCTGAGGAATTTTTGTTCGGGTGGTCCTCATGGGTACTGCCTCCAGAATACGCCACTTTCTACGAAGTACTCAACCGGGCAAAAAAAGAAAGATCAGACCTGGAAGGAGTCGGACCGGACTCTGCTATGTAATTTTTTAAATTTCTATCAACATTTTGTTGGTCCATACCTATAACATCAATATTTTGTTGGTCCCATACCTATAACATTCGTAGCATTTTAGATTTGTACTACCTAATTTCATAGATTAACCTAATTGCTTCACAAAATAACAAAAAATACTCAAAAACTTGATTGTTTACCCTGTGTAACTGGTAGCACAGACAAATTTTCTCTTATTTTACACCTAATTGCTAGCCCGTTGTAGTGCACGGCCATTACGGTTCAGGACAAAACGGGCACAGGGAGGAAGAGGAGGATGCCACGAGCTCACCACGAGGAAGAAACAAGGACGAGGTTAACTCCAGCGACATGTGGCGAGGGGCGGCGTCCTGAGCTCGGCGGTGCTAGGGTTTCGGCGGCACTAAGCTCAAAAGGCGACACTAGGGTGGGAAAAGTGGGCACAGGGGGGTGCCGTTGCTTAAATAGAAGTCGCGGGCGCACATCCAATGACGCCAAGAAGCTCGGAGAGGGCGGTGGCCGGATGAGGATGGAGCTCCTCCGAATTTAGTGTGAGGTGGAAGATGGCGCCGACATGTGGGCCCCATCTGTCAGTGGAACAGAGCGAGGGTGACGCGCAGGGTGGCGGTTGGGCCAGGGTGTGAGTGAGTTGGGTCGGCCCAGAGGATAAGGCCCGCACGCATGGGTCGTTGGGTGGTGAGAGAAGGGTAGGAGGAGTAGGCCACCCTAGGCTAGTGGGCCGAGCCAAGGGGTAGGAGGAAAAAAAATAAAAAAGTTCCTTTTCTTTTTCCGAAGAGATTTTCCAAAATTTAATTTCAAAGGATTTTGAACTCCTTTACAATTTTGAACAAAACCCAACATCACAAATAAATAGTGCTCCAGCATGTAGGCAAAAGCATGTGTTTAACCTTATAGTTGATTTTAAAATTCACCAAAAATTATTATTTTCTAAATTTGAATGCCACAAAATTGCATGTCAAATTCACCTATTTTTGAAAGATGCAAAATTTTGGGTGTTACAAATATTAGGTAAATGTCAAGATAAAAAAGTGCTCTTTAATATTAGGTATATATTTGTTTTTAGTTTAGACCATTTGGTTGCATAGGAATAAAGGGCCAAAGGGAAGGGTATTCTCTAACAATTAGTTTATTATCATAACTTTACACAGGTTTGGAGCCTCATCCGAAGCCATGGTGTTGTGACATGTGCGCCCAACACTGTGTGGGCCATCCTGCCAAGCTAGTGCAGCCTTGGGTTTTAATTTTTTTCGTTGGCCTGTGGCCCCTTGGCATCTAGCTAGATTGCATGTATACACAACCAAAAGAAATTAATGCATTCGTTGTTAGTAACTAAACGCCCCTTATAAGGCTACCCTAAGTTAGGGTTTTATCTTCCTCCGGCAGCGCCGTCGAAGTCCACCAAATTCAGGGGTGATCCACGTGATCTCTCCCTCCAATCTCTTCGCTTGGATTGCTTTTCTCTCCGCAAGGAGCTTGGAAACCGCATGGCGGAAAAAACAGTGAAGGAAAAGGGGAAGGTTGTGGAGATAGATGAGGATGGAGTTTTGTCGAGTCTAGAAGAGCGTCTAGAGGGGCTAGATCTCCATGGGGAAGAGGAGGAAGATCTGGACTTTTCGAGCGAATTTGAGGAACTCGTGAAGGATGTATGTTGGCTAGCCCTATTTAGGGTTCACACATCGAAACCTTTCAGCCACGCAGCATTATTCAACACCATGAGGAACGCTTGGTCTGCAGCGAAGGAAGTAACATTCAAGCGGTGGGTCCTAACCTTTTCTTGGTCCAACTTCATTGCCTAGGTGACTAGACCAGGGTGATGAAGGGAAGTCCATGGTTGTTCTGCGGAACAGCAATCGTGCTTGAGGAATACGATGGATTTTCCAATGAGCTAGATTATAAGCTGAACAGGATCCCGGTGTGGACGAGGATCCAAGGAGTACTGGAGGGTCTGATGAAGAAGAGGGAATTAGCAGAGAAGGTGGTGAAGAAAAAGTTGGAGATATCATCACTGTGGTGGTAAATGAGGGCAAGATTAACTCAACACCGTACCTGCGTGCTAAGGTATGGCTTGATTTAGACAAACCATTGGTAAGGGTGGTGCTGATCACAATTAAGGAGAGGATGAAATATCTAGTGCAATATGAAAAGTTGCCAAGCTTTTGCTTCTTCTGTGGATGTATGGGTCATGAGGTTACAGAGTGCAGGGATGGAGTGCATAGCAAAGCAAGATGTCAATGGGGGGACTGGCTGCCTTTCAAGCTATGGTGGCAGGAAGGGAGGAATATAATAGTAGCAGAGGCAGAGGGCATGGAAGAGGCCACAGGAGAGGTGGAGGAAGGGGACCGGTTTTTGATGAGGATTTGGAATATATGGAGACTTATGTTGGCGAAGAGGAAGATTAAGAGAAGTTGCAAGGTAACAAGAAGGATGATTCAGAGGAAGGGGTGGGAACTTATATGCAAGTTACCTTGCCTCCTCTAAATAATTCTATTAGTCCATTGAAGGAGCAAGAGAAAAAGAGGCCAAGAAGGGATGGCGATTGGAAGGAGTCTACAACACTTTCAACTGTTAGATCGGCGCTCTCCATCGAGGAGAGTAGCCAGAAGCAAGGAAAAAATCTTAGCATGGAACTGCTGGGGGCTTGCTAGCTCCCGGGCAGTTCGTGCGCTTCTGGAGGTCCAGAAGCGGGAGAGATCAGGTGTTCTATTTCTATCTGAGACACATCTGGGAAAAGTTAAGGCAGGAAAATTGAAGCGGAGGCTAGGCTGCGACAAGTTTATCATTCATGAGAGTGATGGTCGTAGTGGAGGCTTATTGATGTTACGGAATAAGGGCCTGGTGGTGGAACAGTTAAATGTCTCTCAGTACTACATTGATGTAGTTGTGGGAGAAGGAGGAGAGTAGCGTTTAATTGGAATTTATGGGGAGCCAACCTGGGACCAGAAGGACCAAACTTGGGAGGCGATGCGTTTTCTAAAAAATTCAGATACAAATTCTTTGCCCTGGTTGGTAGTAGGAGATTTTAATGAGATTTTATATCACTATGAGAAGGAAGGAGGAAGGGCAAGATTACAACGGCATCTTCAAGCCTTTCATGATGCTCTAGACGATTGTGCATTAACTGATATGGGTTATACATGTGACATATTCACATGGCATAGAGGGAAGATACGTGAGAGGTTGGACTGAGGTGTTGCTAATGCCGAGTGGAGGGACATGTTTCCTCGTGCTGAATTGGTGAATGGAGAATTTCTCAAATAGGATCACCGACCTATATGTGTTAACACTGAAACTTCTGGGTTATACTCTAACTGTAGGCCACGGCACTTTGAAGCTAGATGGTTAAAAGAAGACAGTGCAGGAGGTGGTACATACAGCCTGGGCGCGAGCCTTGGCCCAAGGCCAGGGATCTCCGTTGATGATGAGAGTGGACCAAATCCACTCGGATCTACATGTGGGACAAAGAAGTTTTAAAGAAACCAGCTCATCGTATCAAGAAGTTGAGGAAGGAGTTGGAAAAGTTGAAACGAGGTCCGATGACAGATGAATCAATAGCTGCCCAGAAGGAAATTCCCCTTCAATTGGAGCCGCAGCTAGAACAAGAGGAGATTTACTGGGTTCAGCGAGCACGTGCTAACTGGCTTAAGCACGGCGATAGAGACACAAGCTTCTTTCATCACTTTGCATCCAGTCGCAAGAAGAGAAATCTAGTGAAGGGGTTAGCGGATGAACAAGGAGTGCGCCATGAAGACATACAAACTATGGGTGCGAGGGTGAAGGAATATTTTGATAATTTATTCACTAGGGAGGTTCTGGAGATCGATGATGGAATTTTTAACTGATGTGGATTGAAAAGTATCGGCTGAGATGAATCAACTTATCCGGGCACCTTTTACCAGGGAAGAGGTCAAAAAGGCTCTTTTTAGCATTGGGGATTTGAAAGCCCCAGGGCCGGATGGTCTACATGCAGTTTTTTTCAAACGTTTTTGGCATCTAATGGAAGATGATCTTGTGGAAGAGGTGTTGGGTGCGGTTCAGAGTGCATCGATTCCTATGGGGCGGAACCATACAACTATTGTTATGATTCCTAAGATTGATAATCCCGACAAGGTGACTCACTTCCGTCCCATCTCTCTATGCAATGTTGTGTATAAGATTATATCCAAGATGTTATCTTTTAGACTGAAAAAAATATTACCTGAGATTATCAGTGACCATCAGAGTGCGTTTGTTCTGGGGAGATTAATAACGGATAATATCCTTTTAGCATATGAATGTATTCACACAATGAAGAAGAAGGGAAGTAAAGGCTTATGTGCAATTAAGCTGGATATGCATAAAGCTTATGATAGAGTTGAGTGGGTGTTCGTGGAAAGGATTATGGCCAAACTTGGATTTGATCAGCGTTGGATTAAGCTAGTTATGGCATGTGTTACCTCAGTCAGATATAATGTTCGGTTCAATAATTTTGAGATGGATAACTTTACACCTTCTACGGGACTGCGTCAAGGTGACCCTTTATCCCCATATTTATTCTTGATGGTAGCTGAAGGCCTGTCTTGTATGATAAAAAAGCAGAAGAAAGAGGAGAATTGGATGGGGTGAAAATCTGCAGAGGACCTCCGATGATTTCCCATCTCTTATTCACAGACAACTCACTCATTTTATTGCAGGCTGACAAGAAGAATGCTGATTGTTTAGCTAATATCTTAAATAGCTATTGTGCAAGCTCAGGCAAAAAATCAGTGAAGCCAAATCAAGTATTTATTTTTCTAGTAATACCAATGTGGAGGTAAAGACCGAAGTATGCCAAATTCTGAATATTAGGACGGAATCATTAAGTGAAAAATACCTTGGCCTTCCAGCTTTGGTGGGAGCCGATCGTAGCGATTGTTTTCGTCATTTGGTTGACAAGGTGGTGTCCCGGATTGATGGTTGGACGGAGAAAACCCTCAGCATGGGGGGAAGGAGACTCTTATTAAATCTATAGCTCAAGTCATTCCAGTATATGCCATGATGGTATTTAGAATTCCAAATAAGGTTTGTAAAGGAATCATCACAAGTGTCATCTCACAGTACTGGTGGGGGGGATGACAAAGATCATAAGAGGATCCATTGGCAAGAATGGCGGAAGATGTGTATGCCCAAGGGTAAGAGCGGTATGGGTTTCAGGGACCTACAGTCTTTCAATCTGGCAATGCTAGCAAAGCAGGTTTGGAGGCTTTTATGTGATCCAGATTCTTTATGTGCTAGAGTGCTCCTAGCTCGGTACTATCCGGATGGTAAATTGTTGAATGCCAGAATGAAGAGTGGGAGTTCATACACCTAGCAGAGCATACTAGTAGGCATGCAATGTTTCAAGCAAGGATATGTTTGGAGAGTAGGTGATGGCACGCAGATAAAAATCTAGGAAGATAACTGGATTCTAGGAAGTCATAACCTAAAAGTTCAAACAGCTAGGGGAAATAATTTGGTGACTATGGTTGATGAATTAATCAATCCAATAAACTAAACATGGGATGAGGCTTTATTGAAGAGTATTTTTTGGCCGACTGATGTTTATCGAATTATGCAAATTCCTATCCGCTCTGGTAGGGAAGACTTGGAGGCTTCGCATTATAACAGAAGTGGTATGTTCTCGGTGAAATCGGCTTATCATTGTCCATGGGAGTACAAATTTGGAGCGAGAAGTATCCAAGTGCCAGCCAGTACTGCATCAAGGAATTGGCTTTGGAAGTGCTTATGGAAGTTGAAAACACCTACAAAGATTAAGATCTTTGGGTGGCGGGCAATCAAAGGCCTGTTGCCATGCCGTGCCATTCTAGCAAATCGACATATTGGTGATTCAGGTGGTTGTCTAGTTTGTCAGGCTGGAGCTAAAGATATTAAACACATGATTTTTACATGTGAACGAGCAAGACAAGTGTGGCGTTCATTGAGAATCAAGGAGAAAATACAACGCCTAATTATAACTGATAGATCAGGTTCTGTAATTCTTGAGGAAATTCTCACAAGGGATGATCAAATCCAGAACCTTGAGGTGGGATTTGCAGAGTTAGTCATCATAGCCGCCTGGTATATATGGTGGGAGCGTCGACAACTGGTCCATGGAGAAACTATCTAGTGACCGTCAAGGTCCGCCATGGCCATTGCGGCACTAACCAAGAACTATAAGCTGGCGACGAAGAAAAGCTCAATATTAAGGCAGGGTTGGAAGAAACCTCCAGAGGGTAAAGTCATGGTGAATGTTGATGCTGATTTTGATGAAAATGGTGGCTACAACAGTGTTGGTTCTATTATAAGAGATTGTTCGAGTGGTGTTTTAGCAGCAGCCCATAGTTTTGTGCCACATCTTGTTGATGCACCGATGGTGCAGGCTTATGCGCTGAAAGAGGGATTGATGTTAGCGCAGCATATAGGATGCAACCGAATAATCATCCAATCAGATTGCATGGAAATGGTATATATTATGAAAGATGGAGGTTTCTCTGCAAATTCGGCAGCTGCAATATACGATGACTACAATATTATATGGAGTGGTGTCCAGGACATATCAATTGAACATTGCAGAAAGGAGGCGAATCAGGTAGCTCATAATTTAGCTAAAAGAGCTCGACAATATAAGCAAAATTGTACCTGGATCGATGAGCCCCCTAACTTTATTCTAGATTCTTTGATGAACGATGTAACTATCTTGAATGAATAAAGTTCTATCGTATTGTTTCAAAAAAAAAACTAATATATAAAAGCACTCTAGCTCTCTGAAATCACTCTTGACGCATGTATGCTTATTTGCTCTCATAAATTATAATACTGTTCTCCATAAATTTGAACAAATTTAAGATGTTTTGATTTAGGTTCAAAACTGGAATGATTTTTATGGCAGAGGGAGTACGTATTTTCTGTCACATATATATCCTTGCTTTGAAAATGAGGATCTCATCCGTTAAGTAGTTATTACTATAGTATAAACCACGGCAAATACGACATAAAATTTAAACCATGTTAGATGAACCGTTTATAGTATGGAAATCCAATGTATTGGCATTTTGTAATGACACTTTTTAAAACACTAGGTAGCGTGTCCGTGCGTTGATATGAGACAACTAAATTTTTATACTAAAAACACACAGATCGCACGAGAAGATAACAATAATATAAATTTAAATATCAATATTGAAGTGACACTTAATCCAAATAGCAAAGTTCTTGAAATTATGCAAGCTTTTTCTTTCTTGCTAATCCCAGTGGACAGTTCCAATCATTGATTAGTCTAATTAGTAAATTCACTGTTGCCTTTCTTTCTTTCTTTCGTTTAAAGAAAATTTCTTGCTTTTCTTTAAAGAAAAGGATAGCTAAAATCTAATGTAGATTTTGTTAGGCATGTTTATGCATTTATGGCATTGCTCCAAGACATGATAATAGTATCTTCCATTTTTTATGAGATTCATTTAGTGCAGGAGCAAATTAGCATGTGAAAAATAGAAAGAAAAAAAGGCAAACCAAGTGTAGCTGCATGGTGATGAAAGAAATTTCTCACCTCACATCTACTGCAAGGAAGAGACAGTAGGGTGGTGCGCAGTCGGGGTTTGGAATTGCGAAATCATGCATTAAAAAATGGCAACAATTAAATGTTTTGCCTTTGGTTAATTAGTGAGCTAAAATAAAGAATTAGAGAAATGAAACACTATAAAATCTAACATTTTTAATAGTCTCCTTTGCTCACACGTGACACAGCCAAAGAAAGAAAGAAGGCAAGAGTACGCTATCACTTCCTTTATTGCAATTGCAATATATTCTAGACACAAAGTGAATTGCGGACCATGGAAGGAAGAATGTCATGTTTCATGGCCCTAATGTGATCCTGTAATGTGGCAAATTATCAACCAAATTAATAAAAAAACTGAGAAGTCCACATTGTTCCTCTCAGGGAAAATCAGCACATGATTGCATGAATGTCAATGGATGTTATGTTGATGATTACTCTAGAGACAACAGGGGTAGGGGGAAAAAATTGGATGATTTCTAGCTGTCTGCAGGCAGGACAATTGAGGGGACCAGGAGCTCACCATTTGAATCTGTCAACAACAAAAACCTCTGAGTAGTGCTTCTTCCCACTGAACCTGGTTAAGTTCCCAATTGTACATGTAAACCGTGATGTCCATGGATCTTCTATAGGCTGGCTCTCCACTGTGCTCACCACCTTAATCCGTGCCACAACTACCAACAAACATGAAACACATCCATACTAAGAATCATAAATTCAGAATAATGCCGGCACACACAAAGTTCCTGCCGCACATTTTTTTAGCACCAGCCACTTCGCCGAGATGCCCATCAGCTGCCTCAACCGTAGTAACCTAAAGAGGCAATTTTTTTTGTTTCTTTTAGCACCAGCACAAACTGCAGCACAATGTCACACGACAGGGGGGAGGAGTGCTCACATTGCTTATTCAATCCAAATTTAGCCAAGAACTCTACCTGCAGATCAGGGGATGTTGGGGCCACCTGAGGTTCCAAATTTTCAGCATCAGTTGTATCACATGAAACTAACAGCTTCTTCGTCCTATAGAATTAATGCTTGTTGAAAGTGACGCCAACTGCGTTTGGTCGTAACTGCATAATTGTATTAATCAGGTCCAATTAATGCTCCCATCCTAATAGTAAAAAAAATCAACTTAGCAATAGAACATTCAGAAATAACATTTGAGCACAAAAGCATATATTGCAAGCAGAGAGGCAGCAGAAACACATCCAACAATTAAATGATGGGTAAAAACCAACCCTAAATTCCAAATCAGTGTAAAAATAATTAGAGGGCTAATAAGTATTGAGATGCTAGTAATGCAAGAAGTACTCACGGCTTTGCAATCTCTGTAATATCAAACCAGGATCAAGGCCTTTAACAATACAATCTCGAACTGCATAAAAGGGAGAAAGCATGAGTAAAATGACAGCATAATAACAATTTCCTTGTAATACACATATAAACTATTAGAGACAATGAAACTTGAGAATGCTCTGACCACAAATGGTTGGTCAGAAGCTATCGCCAAAAGATCCTCTCCTGCAAAATTTAATTCGAGTCAACATAATAAAATTGATATAATAAACCATGGACTTCTTCTTTTCAAATTGGTAGGTCACACAACATTACTGATTGTAGCAAGTTTGTGCTTCTTCTTTTCAAACTTCTCCGGTAGGAAAAAGGACGCCCATTTTAACCATAGCTTTAAGCACCTGCAGGAATACAAGATTCAACACTTCCCAGGGTATAGGTTATCATCGGCTGCTGGCTCAGGGAAAGGAGAGGAAAGAACCTGCAGGTGGCGACGAGGAGTTGCCAAGATACAGCAGGCTGCCCACTTTCTCCCTAGCCTCATCTTCCTTCTCAACCCATAACTTATGCTCTATCCCACAACAATAGCAATGGACAATTAAAATACAGACAATTCAAGCATTCATGGATGGATGCCTTGCCAAGCACTATGGATGGATGCCTTGCCAAGCACTCGAGAGCTTTTCACTCAGCAGGGAATTTCATCAAACACCTTACATGCATATGCCAAGTGACAAGAGGCAGTCGCAAATAGAGAGGGAGCAGTGCACTAACTCATTCGTTCCTTGTAAGTGGTCAGGCGACCAACACATCCTCCTCCATGGCGGCCGCCAGGGGCCTTGCTGTTGACTGCTTCCACGTACATCCCAAGCTCCTCCCTGGTTAAAACTGATGCCACCACCACGTCTCCACCCTACACTCTAGCCTGCAAGTGAGAGAAGAGGAAGAGGGGGAGCACCTTGATGATCTGCGCCTCGCCCCATGGGTCTGAGCCGCCGCCACGCCGGAAGGCCACCCGTGATGGGGTTGCCGTGCGGGGCCCCGCCCGCCAGAGAGAGGAGTGGCTGCCGCAGGTCGTGTTCATTGCGAAGGGGGAGGAGCTATCATCGGCTCGGTGGTGACGGATCGAGATTGAGGAGGACGGAGCCGAGGTCGCGAGGAGGATGCCACGGTGTCGCAAGGTCTCATGAGTCGCGAGGTTGTCGCACAAGGCTGCAGCGGTAGCGTCACGAGGAGGCCGCGGTGTCCCAATCTGGCGAGGGCGTCGCACGAGAGGAGGCGTCACGAGGGCGTTCACGCGTAGCGAGGGGTGGAGCGAAGAGGAGCGCGGTTTGTGCTTCTTCTCGGGCAGCGGGCTCGCAGCGGGGGACGCGACTCTCGTCCGTGCGCGCGGCCAGCGGGCTCGCGGCGGCTCGCAGCGGCCACCGGCGTGCGCGCGGCCAGCGAGCTCACGGTGGGGCTCGGCCACCGGTGATCGAGAGGAGCGGGGGCAGCTGCGCGGCTCGCTGACCGGAGATCGAGATGCATGGAGGGAAACCATGAATGGCGAGAGAAGGGAAGGAATATATTGTTTCCTCTAATAGGAGGCGCGGGTCGCGTTCGCAGGTGGGGAACGGCACACGGACGAAAAAATTTGCTGCACCAAAAAATGTCCACCTTTTACTTTTACTCTTTTTAGTTGTACGTAGGAGAAGAAACCCTTAATCACGCATAAATTAGTTTATTATAGTTTATCATTTGGTACATATTTGTATGCATGATTAGATTAACATCTTCATGATCTCCATCTATGAGAAGCAGAAAAGTAAACCACTTATTAGATCAAATGGCGGCAATTCCTCAAGCACTCTGACATTGTCGGATAGCCAATGTTTCCGCACCAGAAGAAATGATTTTTCACAACGCATGGACCTTGATTAAGTACTCCACCGCTGCCAATGTAGCTTGCTGACTTCGTTGTGTTTATGTTCACACTCTTTGTGTTGATGTCCTCTTTGGTTTGCCCTACAATCGATCGAGTTACATTGCACTTTTGTCAGAAAAGATGAACGCTATATAGTATATATTTACATCAAAAGAAAATAGGTATAATTCATTGTTTACCATTTATTATGCGTGCACCAACAACAGAGGATGCAAGAAGAACCATGGAAAGCAGCCAAAGTCCTTGGATGCTCACGTGCTTCTGGCACTTCGCCATGGGTGATGGGTAAGAGCTAATGCCAGTAAGATGTTTGTTTGAGTACAGTGTGTCTCGCAACCACACTGGGCCATATGAACAATATATATACACTCAATTGAAAGATATCTATCTATCTATCTATGATCTGTCTATCTATCTATCTCTATCTATCTTGTAGAGACCGGATATTTATATCCATTATCTAAAAAAAATCTATCTCTATCTATCTATCTATCTATCTATCTATATGTGTTTGTCTGTCTGGCTGTCTATCTATAAGAAAGCCATGGTTCATAAAAAAAGATACACCAGCTATGAATATACTAGCATTTATAGCTTTTAGATAGATTTTGTCTCAAAATATAGCCTTTTTTAAGTTCTCACGGTTTCTAAGGGCCGTTTCTCAAAAATACACCTCGATGTGCCTTTCTCCGCATCCAAACACTAAGATAACTGGCAAATAAATATTTTGCCTTCCTTTTTGGATTTGGCGGCAGCAAACAAATATGCCAAGGAGCGTTGCTCAGCTGGTTGTCTCATGTACACTTGTGTAATTTCACCAAGGTAATAAAAGGAAAATTAGATTTTTTGTTAATCACCCCCCTATTAATATCTATCTGAAAAAAAATCTGAAGCTAACTATACTATAGGATGGAGGGACCTCAATGCATATGAAAAAGTCTGACACTAGCTATATATTTGGATGGGGAGTACATATTGGTTTGGACCAGTAAAAGACGATTGAGTACAACAATCCAAGACAACGTATGACTCCCTCCTAGCCCTATGTCTCTCACTGTTCTCATTTCTATCTGTATATCTTTAATATATCTCTTTCTTTATTTTTTATCTCTATCTAATATTACAAAGAATAATGTTCTTTTATGCATATCATCCCCGCCACGTAATGATAAGTGAATCCAAGCCGCTCGATCATGTGCCTCACCCATGACTAGCCAATATTCCGCCAATACTGTGCTCCTACCATTCCAAATTATAACACGCTTTAACTTTTTAGTACATCTATTTTGTGATGTATCTAACTGTATGTGTTATACGTAGATACATAGAAAAATAAGAAAGCGACTTATAATTTAGAATGAAGGGAGTATGATTTTATAATTTATCTAATAGCCTAGATTAATTCAAAAGGCATAACAAATGAAGTCCTTGACTTGGTATGAGTGCTCTTATTTTCCTGGATTTATTCCAAGATTTAACGACGTTATGCTTTCAGTGGTAGGTGACATCGCTATCAACAGTGAGACGCCTATGGTGACTATGAATTTCGAGATATGTTAGCTCGACAGCAAGGCAATAGTGACTTCATGAATTTCGAGATCTATTGGCTCAGTTCTTTAGAGGTGCTCAACTTTGTGAATTTCGAGATCTATCGGCTCGACAGTGAAACACTTATGATAACTTTATGAATTTTGAGATATATCGGCTCAGTTTTTCAAAGGTGCTCATAGGGGTAAGGTTTGTGTACGTGTGTTCATAGGAGTTAGTGTGTGTACGTGTTGTGAGCGCCTATGATATACTGTGTAATTCTCAAGATATAACAGATCTTATGCTAAGATTTCCTTGTAGGCAACTAAGAAACATTGAGAGCCTTTGTAACTATATCGCCCTGACTATATAAGGTGGGTACGGATCCCCCAATTGGTATCTACTTAATTCTAGGCTACATTACATATAGGCAACTAGCCATTAGCACCCTTGTAAACTCGAGCATATGAGATAAAAAGATCTGCTCTCAACCGGACATAGGGTATCTCGTACCTGAACCATTCGAAATCTCTGTCTCGTGTGCTACCCTTTGTATGTGATATGCTGATCTGCATTGCCGGAGGCAAAACTTTGGACCGGTAGTATACGCTGATCTGCATTTTTCGTTCAAAAAAGGAGAGAGCATTCCTAGTAACTAGAAGATATACCCACACGTTGTTGTGGGTCTCTTAGAAATAATATTATTGTACATATGAGTTAAATCATCTACATGTTGTTACATCCATTCTTGTAAAAATTAGTTGCATTAAGAGGTTAGAAGTTATTGGGATGACATAGGCATATAGCTATTAGTGGGAGATGATGTGGATAGTTAGTGAAAGATGATCTAGATGGCTTGCATGTTTAGATAGAGCTTTTAGTGGGGATTCGCTTTATAAGAGTTATAGATAAATGGTTTGAAAAATACAATCTACTGATAAGTTATGCATCAATGATCAAACATGCTTTTTTTGTCTTAACAGACAAAGAAAATTAATTAAGACAAAAAATATGTAACATATGAAACCTATTTGTTTTTTGTAACACTAGTAGCCATGCACGTGCGACATGCTCGTGCTTAAGGTTGTGATAGACTACACTCTATATACTCCATCTATCTCAAATTATAAGACATGCTAAAAATCTTAGAGTCAAAGCATATCAAATTAGATCAAAATTATATAATATAACATAATAATATTTATTATACCAACTAAATATCATTAGATTCTTCATTAGTTATATTTTTATAGTATATCTATTTGATGTTATAAATTTTTATAATTTTAGTCAAACATAAGATGCTTTGACTCTCAAAGATTCTTGGATTGTCTTATATTTCATAATGGAGGGAGTATATTAGAGAAAAAGTTAAGATTCCCTAAAAAAATAAGATAGTTAGATTCTTGAAGTTGTGGTTTTAAAATTATTTTATACTTACCTGACCATAATAGTAAGGCGAGCATATCCATTATATATTCGTTAATTTACCCAAAATGTTATTGAACCCGCAATTAATTATTGGGATGCGATGGATTGACAAAATCAGATAGCACAAGGTACGCGTGAGTTATATTATGATCAGAAGAATAAAATACTGCTGAAATAGTCAGATGTATATGTGGCTATATATCAAGAATGAGAAGAAAGATTATGCAAGTGTTAGAGCATCTCCAAGGGCTTTCCATTCTCAGCTTTGCATTTCAGGGGATTTGCAAAGTTGCAAATGAGTTTGCAAAGTTCCCAAAGGGGGAGATCTCCAACCGTTTTGCATTCTCATCAAGTCCTTTCCCGAAATTTTTTCCCACGCGCCATCCGGCCAAAAAATTTCGCGCGCAGTGCCAGATCGCGATAAAGATGTTGTGTGGTGGAGGCGAAGGGAGCTGTCGCGCGATGAAGAAGCCGAGCGATGAAGAAGCCGCGCGATGAAGAAGTCGCGTGGCGGCGGCGGAGGGAGATCGCGGGGGGGAGATAAATCGCGCGGGAGTCCTTTGGCGCGCCGAGTCGGGCAACCGCGATGCCGCCCAAAATATTTCGCGCGAGGGGACCGAGCGGCCTACGTGGCGGACCGAATTCCTTGCGAATCCCAAATGCAAAGCCTTGAGGAGGTTTGCATATATGCAAAGTTTCCACCTCTATTTGCAAACCTTACCAAATTGCAAACCTCATTTGCAAAGCCATTGGAGAGGTGTTTTCTACTCTTTTTTGCAAATTGGGCAATGCAAAGTTGATTTGCAAAGCCCTTGGAGATGCTCTAGGCAACGAGAATTTATAATTATATCATGAACTCTTTATACTGGTGCACTTGAATTTGGCATTCCATTTTGGAAACCCTGGCCACAGTCTGTAAAAATTTGCAAGATAATAACATTGATGCTCACTTCCTGGAAGCCCAATTACTTCAAATCAGTTTGCTTGACTCAAAATAGATTTCCTGAAGGAAGGAAGCCTCAACATATGCCAATTTGGTAGAGAATTCTCTTGAAGGCTCAAATTTCCATTTGAGTTGGAATAGTGATGTTTTCTAATTAATATGTGTTGCCACTCTCCTCAGGGTTGTCCACTGCAAAATAGAGGTTGGTCTTTTGTCATCAATGACAAGGATTGTAGCTGCTCCTGCTTTCTGTGCTTTCCATGCCTTCTTTGATGAACCCTAGATGGATACAACATCTGAGAACAGACATGAAGGAGTGTTAAATAAATAGCAGGTTGGTTGAAAACAAAAGCCAGTGGAGCACAATAGGACAGTCTAAAACAAAGATAGTTACAGTCAGCTCTCAGGTTAAATTTCCTTTTTGCACACATCAATGTCTTCATAGCAAATGCAAATCAACAAGCATTCAAAATAATCACCAGAAAGATATAATCTTCACTGCATCTACCTGAAAACCACACTAAACAGAAAATTGGGCACCTCTGGTCAAACTTTGAACTACACTCTATCCAATGCAACTCAACGGAGCATACAAAGGTCACTCGCTAGTAATTAGTAAACGCAAGTCCAGGCATGGGTGACTTAGCAGATCAAGATAAAGATCATACAACCAGGGAGAGGAAGAGGGAGGGGCACCCACGCTTGAACTGCATCAGCATGGCACAATGTTTAACCTCAGAAAACAAGCAGGCAAGCAATAAACAAGTTATTCCCAACTCAAGGTGTAGTTACTTACTCTGAGATAGAACACCGAGTAACCACAAAGTAGCCTGTCCTAAGCAGCCTTTGAAAGGCTTCAAATAAGAAAACTGAACAACCAATTGAAGGCTGCCTATTGGACAAAAATATCAAGAACTCATTCTTGGAGACCTCTAGTGATATGGAATAATGATCCCCTAATGTAGTTTACTCATCACATTGTTAGCCTGCATTGCTATTGGATTTTTATATAAATTATAAATATATAAAATATAAAAAAAGAGAAGGATCTATTGATGACCGAGTGCAGCAGATTATTTATACTTAAATCAAACATATTTACCTTTCCCCGTATCTTAGAAACCTTGTACTGCCTGTGTGGCATCCATAACAAATCGCTAAAACGATCTTTTCTTGCCGTTGTCTAACCTGTTGAATGGGATTTCATGGAGCAACCAAAGTTGAACTTCCATTTGCTAATAATGAAGAAATTTATTCGTGCAGATTTGCACATACCTAGAGCACATGGAAAAGGAGAGAAATTTAGGCAGAGGCAAAGGATCACCTCTGCGGTCCGTGCCTAATTCAGTTAAGTGTCGGATCGACAAGCAAGATTCTCCGTGGTAATGGTGGATCGTAGTGGATTGAAGGACGGCGTGCGAACTAACGACGGTGAGGAAGGGGCCGCTTCCTGAGTCGCGGTTTTGCGAAACGCCGACAGTGAGGAAGGGGCTGGTATATTACGTGGGTAAGACATTTTACGGTGATGGGTATTTTCTAATTCGTTCGCTCCTTTATAGAGTATAGATATGAAACCCGTATAGAATATTATGAAAATTGTAGGAAAATTAGATGAGTACCATTAAAAGATCTCTTGTTTTTTTCTTAAAAAATATACCATTGAAAGACTCAGTTTTAGAAAACTAGCACTGGAAGGTTGCTCCGTTGTTTCATTTTACCATCCACGTTACCTTGACGTTAACTTCTTCATAAAAAAAGATTGGACAAGTTGAGAGGGGATTACCTTTCTGGAACTTCAGTACCATCCATCCCTCTTAACTTCAGTACCATCCAGAGCACGAGAAATAGATAAGCAAGAGGAGGGGGCGGAGTCGCGGAGACTAGTACACACCATGGAGAAGTCGAGGAGTGGTTGCCGCCGGGATGCATGGGTACCGTCAAGGTTTTAAGGAGAATGGCTGCCGGGAGGATGGCCGCCAGTGCCCATCGGCCATCGCTGCTCTTCTGCTGCATGCGTGCGTGGCCTGGTGTGGTGTGGTATGCATTCGTTTGCCTCGGTACAGGGTGTTTTTTTTAGATAATGGATATAAAATCCCGCTTCATCTACCGAAGTAGAATCAGGCCTCTTATTACCACAAACCACTCTCAAAGAATTCAAAAGTTGAGTACCACGTTCTGATAACTAAGAAAAAACAGAAGTAGACCAATTTTTCTAGCTGTAGACCATCTATTAGAACCAAAGAAGCGGAGGGCAGCAACTTCGATGTGTTGACAAACTTATTGGATTAGCTGATTCTTCAGATCTTCACACCTTTGTAGCTTTGCCCACTGGCATAGCCAATGTGTTCTCCTGAATAGAACCTGCAAAAAAGTTTTCGGTCTACATTTGTTAAATACCACATCATTTCTCGTGAGCCAGATTGACCAACAAATCAAAGTATTTTGATTACCACTTCCCACTTTTAACCAACGATTAAATAAATCATCAATAGTATGAGGACGTGGAATACCAAAAAGGTGTGTGCGTGTGTTTTTGTCTGGAAGGGGGTGTGTGTGCACGCGCGAGTTTTTTTTCGATTTTCTTTTTTTCTTGTGAAGAGTTAACGATGATATAACGTGAATGGTAAACACCAATAACGGAGCAACCTTTTAGTGCTAGTATTCTAAAACTGAATCATTCAGTGGTATTTTCCTAAACCAGAGATCTTTTAATGGTACTCATCCTAAAAGCAGGCCCATGTGCTAGCATGTACACAATAATGTTTAGAAATGAACAAAATAAGTTGTGACGAGTGTCTCCTAAATGTATAGGAGTCAAAGTTAGATTTTGGAGAGCGTGTTGTTGTCCTAAACGACCTTCTTTATAGGTATGAAGGGAGGAACACATCTCTTGTAGTGGTTAAAGGTTAACATAGATGGTCGTTCCCCCTAAAGCGATCCCTCCACTAACAGATGCAGCGCCCTTTTACGCCTGCCTCGATTAATTGGGGTGAACCAGTCTCCAAGAATTTTTATTGTGGTAGTGCAATATATATGATCATTTTGTAATGGTAATGACACTTTTTGAAACAGCAAACGCTTAATAGTAAGTTAGCTTATAGTTGATCCATTGGTACAAGCATGATTAGATAACAAAACAATTATTGGTCCTTTCCAACAAAGTGCAACGTGCAATGCTCTTCACACTGCATCTCTGTCTTAAAGCGGAGCCTTCCGCACCACCACCATCCATCAGATCTCTTAGTACATGAACCTCTCATACGACCTCCATCACTACCAACTATGTAGCTTGCTGACCTTGACGTGGCCATCGTCACACTCCTAGCGTTGATGTCCTCTTTATTAGTTTGCCCTAATAAAGGTCAATCAAATTACATGCAATTTTGTCAGAATGAACACTATATGTGTATGTATTTGCGTCAAAAGACAATGGGTATAATTCATTGATTACCATCTATTGTGCCTGCACAAACAACTGAGGATGCCAAAAGAACAATGGAAAGCAGCCAAAGTCCTTGGATGCTCACTTGCCTCTCGCACTTCGCCATTGGTTTTAGGTAAGAGCTAATGCCAACAATATGATTGTTTGAGTGTAGTGTGCCTCGTATGTCATATGGACAACAATATATATACACACTCCATAGTAAAAATCAATCAATTAATTAAGCCATCTAGCAATCTATCTATTAATCAGTCTATCTATCTATCTATCTATCTATCTATCTATCTATCTATCTATCTATCTATCTATCTATCTATCTATCTATCCGTTCGTCTATTCATCTGTTCCGTCTATTTATACATCTATGTGTCTATCTATCTGTCTATCCAAGTATATCTACCTATATCTATATATCTATCGTCTATCTATCTAATGGTTGTCTATCACAATGTCTCGATACTTCCAATATTATTTAAACAAAAATAAATTTTTAACCGTCAGTTCAATGTAAGACTATGCACCAGCATTCAAAAAATATATTCTAGTCATAAATATAGAAAACAATAAAAATTATAATATTAAAATCAAATATCAGGTTTCGACACTTGCTGATACATTCATACCACTGCACATATTTTATGATCGATGCTTGTGTTTGGTCTAGACACCTATCGATGTTTTATCAGTGATAGCCTATCATTAGGTACCCAGGATAGTTGTTTGGACTTTGGCATATGCCGGAACTCGACGATTAATGCAAGAGACAGTCGATTTATTCTGGTTCGGGCCCTCGAGATCAAACTCGAGTAAAAACCTTTACGTCTAGTGAGTGTGAGCCTTTGTGTTGGATTGATTGTATGATGTAATATCCGATTTTAAGGACAAAACCAGATATGCACCATATGTGAGTTTTAGAAACCAAATCTCACATATAGCTACAAATAAGGGGTCATATCAAAAGACAATGTGTAAATATATAACGTACTTAATATAAAAGATATAACCTTTGATAGCAAACAACGGATAGACAACTCCAAACTTCGGGTATTAACTTCTCTCCACAGGATCCAACTGACTGGTTGATCACAAGCCCAAAACTTCTCCTGAGGTGAGGGGGAAATTGCAAGAGTGAGCACATATCGTACTCAACAAGTATAACCAGAGGTTCATGAGGCTCAAATAGTTGACACTTTTTTGACTGCATTTAGCTTTTAATAGTGGATAGCATGTTTAATCATTGGATAGCAAATATCAAGGTAGCATAATTAACCCCATAACCACATGATCAATGTATACAAGAATTAAGAATAACACATATAAACAACATAATAAACCATCATTTATCATCATTAATCATGTTCATCAGTGTCCATCTATTCCGTCAGTTTTCCGGGTCGCCCATATCCGTGGGCACGGCTAGTATACCAGATTTAACACTCTGCAGAGGTTGTACATCTTTACCCATGAGTCGTGATTTACCCTTTCGCCCGAGGTTGCAAGTCTCTTAACCCCCTTCCTAGGGAGGTCGGCAGGGTTCACTATGAAGCCTTTCAAAGGTTTCGTCTAACAAGTTAGGGTCATTAGATTCACTCGGCAGGCAGATATAGAGCCCCCCTTCCATGGCACATAACCCGCAGCCTATACACATGGACAGAGGCCACACTATACCCAACGTGTCTAGCCATTCTTACGCCATTTAAGGTAACCGCTAACAAGCTAGAAAAAGGTCCTCATACTGAGCTAAAACCAGAGCCATGTAGCCCTCATGGTTGTACGAGTTGTCCCAGCTTTTGCCAAGGGATAAGTCCTTATGGAGGGTCAAGATCAATCTAGCGAAAGCTAGAGTTCTTTCCACCCTTTATATTCAAGTTGCTAGAAAACTTATTTTATTGTTTATTGTACATCCAAACATTCATGTTACAAGATCATGGATTATTAATCAAGCACTAGCAAGAACTACCCAAATGCATATCCGGTAACAAGGAATTCAGGATAACAATCATCTATGATTTTGCTAAGGTCATCAAGGTGGACACATGCATATGATATATATTGTATTAATTGTGTATAGGTAACAAGGATGATCCCCAGTTATACTTGCCTTGATCAAAGCTCTCCTGAGCTTGCTGCTGGTCTTCAAAAGATTGACCTTGATCACCAACGTATTGCTCACCGTCTATACACGAAGCAAACAAGCTATTATTAGAACAATACACCAAACAGTAGCAAAACAAATATAAAAGTTTATCAAAATATTCTACGCAGCGCTACGATCACATAAACGTAAAGTTCACAAAAATCGAAATTAAAACGAGGAAGTTATGAATTTTCTAAGATTTTCTATAGAATAATAATTAATTAAATAGTACTACGAAATCAAAAAGTTTCAAAACAGTGAAATAATACTTCTAACATGTAGAGCTCGTAAATACGAACCTAACAAAATTTGAATGGACCAAATTGGATTTAAAATGAGCATGTTATGAGCAAAACAAGATCAGTGGCATAACGGTAACTTTTGGAAAGCATACTTTGAACTAAACCGATCGAAAATACGTTTTCAACTTCCGAACGCGTAAAACCGCAAAGCCGCTTTGGACTGCGGGTTCAAAAATGAAGGAATACACGGGCTCTTTAGCAAACTTTACAGCCGAAAGGGTATCGGCCGACCCGGGCTTTCGGATTAGGAATGGACGGTCGAGATTGCGCCTGGGGAAGATGCCGGTCGGCCGCCTCGCCGGAACAGGCATCCCGCGGCGGCACCATGGCCGGGGCACCGTCGGAGATGTGGAACGCGCACTACGGTGGGCCAAACTCCAAACCAAGGGCACAGGAACGAAGAGGGGACTCAAGCGAACTCACCTAGGGGTTTTCAGGGCTCGGATTGATCTCGGGGAGAGCGCGCAGCGTGCAATGGCGGACGAGAGCTCCCCTACAGTGCTCGGCGAGGCCGCACGGGCTTCTGGAATTGAGAGAGGACACGGGAAAAAGCTCGGAGGTTCCGTCACCTTGCTGCCAAGCTCGGCACACAGTTTGTCGACGATATTTGCGCAGCACGAGGTGACGACCACGGCGACGGCGCGATCTGCTCCACGATGAGATCCCGACTGGGGCTTACGACATTGGCTAGGGCTCCACGGCGACGAAACGGAAACACGGAGAGAGAGCCGGGGCCTCAAATAGCTGCGATTTGGAAAAGAAACCGTATCCCGTGGAATCCGGGACGAAGGCGCTCTCCATCGGTAGAGTCCCAGTCCTTCACGGTTGGGGAAGAAGATGGAAAGGAGGAGTGGGACGCTGCCGCGTGGGGCCAGTGTGTCAGCGACTGGAAGGGGCAGGGCGCACGTGCCTGGGCCGGGGAGCCGCGCTGGCTGCTTGCTGGGCCGCGCGCAGTGGGGCGAGTTGGAGCTGGGCCGCGCGAGGGGGAAAACGGGAGAGGGGCACTGGGCCGCGGGGAACGCTGGGCCAGTTCTCCTGCTACTGCGCTGGCTGAGGCTTCTTTTTTTTTTCTTTTTCAATTCTTTTTTTCCAAGGAAACTTTTGAGCAAAATAGATAAAATAAAAACAAAACACCAGCACCAAGAATACCCTACTCCAGCATGAATGCACAACCATATTTCTAAACTTATGATAAATTTTATTTTCCACAAAAATTATTTAAGTGCTAAATTTAAATGCTCACAAAAATACTTAATTAAATCAAATTAAATCCTATTAATTTGGAAATCAAATTTTGGGTGTTACATATGATATCATTGTGTTACACGGGGTGAGGTCCCGATCAAGAAAGTTGTGTCCTTCTTTATATAGTCCAAGAGATAGGATTCCTAGTTGGTTACAAGAGAGGAGTCCTAATAGGATTACAGAATAGCAATGTTACTAGAGTTACATGGGAGAAATCCTAGTCAGACTAGATCTTCTCTCTTTCTTACACTACCCCAGTACATAGTACTGACAAGCCCCCGAGTATTGTATGGATGATCTTAGAAGCCCCTTCTTGTTCCTTCGGGTCTTGCCGAGTAGAAACAAGCTTCAAGTGGTGTGCACTTTTTAGAAAAAAAATGCACTCCTCTTGCTATTTGGAACAAAAAGTTAGAGGGTCTTTAAATCCTAGGTTGAGAAACTGAAAATATTTTCTTGAGGATATATAGTTATATACCCTGCAGCCTTCGAGCTTATATCTAGGTTCTTTTGTAGAAAGAACTTGGATAGAGGGTCCTTTATAGTATACTCAGGTAGCTAGTGCTTTTAATATATGTCTTTTCTATCTCAGTGAGTGTAGCACCTAGATGTACCCTTGTACTTAGAGCTATGTTCCTTCTTTTATCGTACGCTGCTTTGTGCGACTTTATGAGTCTTGTTGAGCATCGGCACTAAATCGGTCGGGTTCTTTCATCCAAATTTGCTAAAACAGGGATAAGGCGAGCGTCAACTTTTGTAGCATGTTTTGCTCTCATCCTTGCTAGGGACAGTCACGTGATATGGTGGGCATTGGCCTTTGAAGCCTTTTGCTCTCATCCAGTTTGAATAACATGAGATAAAGTGAGTGTAGGCTTAGTTTGCCTATTTACTCTCATCCGGGTTGAATAACCTGGGATAGGACGAGAGTAGGCTTAGTTAGCCTTATTAGTCTCATCCGGGTTGAATAACCCAGGATAGGGTCTACGACTTCATGAGTCTTGGTGAGCATCGGCACTAGATCAGTCGGGTTCTCTTATGCGAATTTGCTAAAACTCGGTATAGGGTGAGCATCATCTTTGTTAGCTTGCTTTGCTCTCATCCACACCGGGAACAGTCATGAGATCGGGCGAGTGTATGTTTACTTTCATGCATCCAAGTGTGAAGACACCTAGGATAGGGTGAGTGTATGCTTAGTTTGCCTATATACTCTTATCCTGGTTGAATAACCTCGGGATAGGGTTTGTGACTTCATGAGTCTTGGCAAGCATCGGCGCTAGATCAGTCGGGTTCTCTCATCCAAATTTGCTAAAACTCAGGATAGGGCGTGTAAGCTTTCATAGCTTGTTTTGCTCTCATCCACGATGGGAACAGTCATCATGGGATAGGATGAGTGTATGTTTACTTTCATCCGAGTGTGAAAACACTTGGGATGGGGCGAGTGTAGGCTCAGTTCGCCTGTTTATTCTCATCCGGATTGAATAACCTGGGATAGGATGAGCATAGATTTAGTCAGCCTGTTTGCTTTTATTCGGGTCCTTGATCCTCTTTTTCTTTTTCTGGTCATCTTCTTCTTTTTCTCCCTTGTTATTTTTCCTTGTATATTTATCAACGAAGATACGATAATCTCTGGTTGTGTGATTACCGTGTGTTTCCTTTTACCATATGGCAAATTCAAGACTGTTCCTTTTTTTGGTTCTGCCATCTTGTCTTCCTTTTTTGCTGCTTCCAGCCGGTCCCAATCTCTCAGAAGCATATTTTCGTTGATTCTGGTTGTCTTGTTTCTACGAACCTGTCCTGACCGGTTGTTTCGAGTGGATTTGTCCACCTTGCATTCGTAAGGTCATTGATTAGGATTTTTCGAAGGCATTCTTGTTCTTCGTTGGGTGACTAATAGCTTCTTCATATTCGTCAATTAGCTCTTGAATCTTGGTATATGGAGAATCCTGAGTTGCCAGTTATGGATGTTTTACCATTGATAGCCTATTACATGCTACTCGGACAGTTGTTCGGACTTTGGTATATGCTGGAACTCGACGGTTAACGGCCCTCAAGATCGAACTCGAGTAAAAACCTTTACGTTTAGTCGGTGTTAGCCTTTGCGTTGAATTAGTATCTATCTATCTATCTATGGTTGCCTAATGGAGTATCTCTATGGTTGCTTAGTCCAATTTATTTGCAATCAGCCGTCTGCTCCTCCGGTCCGACGTACAGGTGACATTGTACTTGCAAACTCATCAATCATGCCATCGATATCGAGAGGACTTCGTCAATCTTGTCTGTCTTCAATCGCTACCTGGCTGACGCACACCATCGCCGCCCGGAGGCAGCCATTTTACTGCAGCTCTGCATCCCACACAGGTAACGCTGGAATCGGTGTCTAGACTCGTCGTCCAGACACTAACGAGTAATAAGTCTGCGTGTCCTCCTAAACCCGGATAGTGATGCAAGTGGAACACAGGAAATTATACTGGTTCGGGCTAAGTATGCCCTACGTCCAGTGTGAGAGTCGGAGCCTGTGATTGCGAGAGAGGGCTAAGTCCTAAGTCTCGACTTTGTGTGGTGGACACAGCAGTGCTTGCTACTCTGGAGTGTGTGGTCTTGCCTTGTGTTCTAATGTTGTGTCTTGGTTTTGGATGCGTGCCCAGGGTTTTTACATATGCTGACTGGCGATCTATCTCTGGTAAATGGTGAAGCAATAGTTCCGACCCTATGGAGGCTTGCCCATCTCGTCCTCAGGGGATGGCTGGCAGCATGGTCGCTCCTGTGGAGAGTTGCTTAGCTCTGTTGAGGTCGTGGGGGTCGGGTCGGTGATACTGCAGCGTGTCCTGTAACAGGAGGAAAAGACAGCCACAGTGACAAGGGTTAATTTCTTCCATACCTCTTTTACTGTGAGGCAATACTTCACAGTGGAAGAGGTAAGGTTACACAGTGACTGGAGTGGATGCAATAGTTGCCATCACGCCCTGTCGCAGCATGGGGGATATGGCGAGCGTCACATCGAGGGTACGTTCATATGCGTTGGAAGCCTGGCTCCGATATAGGGGCTCGGGCGAGGCGGTGTTTGCGCCCGAGCCCAAGAGGGGTCAGGCGAGGCGGAACTTGCGTCCGAGGCCAAGGGGTCGGGCGAGCCGGAGCTTGCGCCTGAGGCCAAGGAGTCGGGCGAGACGGAACCCGCGCCTGAGCCCTGGTAATCTCAGGTGTTTGCCTTATCCTTTTTGCAATTTTTATTCCTCTGATTTGAATATCCTTTTTATGGCTCAATTCAATCTAGCTCTTGTTAAGATAACAAGCTAGCTTGGCTTAGCTCGTTATCTCAACAAACTAGAAAGCTGGCTCAACTCTCGGCTCGTTACGAGCTCGAGCTGACTCGTTAAGCTCGAGAGCCAGGTATAAAAAGTACAGAAAATATAATATTTGTATTTATCTAATAAAGCTTAAAAATATTAATAATATAAAAAATAATATATTCAATAGTTTTAAATCAAATAAAATATTCATATGAACTAACATATCAACTATTTGTAAATGTAAAATATGAAATAATACAAAACTTATATAAGTTATGATAATTTTTTTCTAAAATTGTAGCTGGTTTGGCTCGCGAGCTGACTCGATTTGACTCATTATAACTAATAAACTAAAATCTTGGCTCGGCTCGGCTTGTTATGATAACGTGATGAGCCGACCATGAGCCGAGCCAACCACTAGCCAAGCGAGCTAACGAGCTTCGAATATTTCATCCATGTTACACAGGAAGCAATCAATGTCATGTTAGCATTTAGAAGTGTATAATACATGACAAGGTGTAATCCTGTGGATACTCCAATGGAGCAGAGAGTGAAGCTTGCTACTGCAAAACCTGGTACTGAACTTGATGCTACCAGATACAGAAGTATCATTGAGAGTTTGAGGTACTTGATGATTACAGGACCTGACAAGCTTATGCAGTTGGTATTGCTAGCAGATTCATGGAAGCACCAGCCAAGGAACATTGGGCTGTAGTCAAAAGAATTGCAGGTACATTGCTGGCACACTTAGACTATGGTTGCAAGTTTTAGAGAGAAGGAATAGGTCTCAACCTGTTGGGGTTGGGGGTATACTGACAGTGATTGCTCAGATGACTTGGTTCACAGAAAGAGCACTTCTGGGATAATCTTCTATCTTGGTTCTAATCTGGTGACATGGGCTTCACAGAAACAACGGGTGGTTGCATTATCATCTTGTGAAGTTGAGTATATTGCTGCAGCTTTGGGAGCATGTCGATCAGAGGGTGTGGCTAAGTCGGCTGATAGTAGAGCTTGTTGGAGGTGAAGTTCAGAAATTCAGACTTATAGTTGATAACCAGTCGGCTATTGAGTTGGCCAAAAATCCTGTGTTTCATGAGATCTCTAGTGTGTGGCCCTGTCGCGACATTGCCCAGTGCATGTCCCATGGTGTTCCGGAAAATAAGGACTATCGTGGAGGCGGGGTGGAACACTTAAAGCTTATGTAAACCGAACAATAATCCCAGAAAAGTTGCGCCAAGTTGGGCAGGAAACCTCACGTGTTTGTTGCGTTCTTTCTTTCTGGTTCGTTGGGCGTGGTCACCACTCTAGGGCTGTGCTGCCGCCGGTGATTCGATCGGGGACGCCGAGCGATCCTAAGCTCGGTTTCCAACAGTTCAGAGCTGTTGTTGCCGCAGCTGCTAGAGCCGAGGTGGAGGTGCAGGGAAAGTTATTTTTGCCCTCAAGGGGCATATGCTCCCACTCTCTCTACCACTGGATTTGCATTGAGAAGTGTGTAAACACACATCTTAATGCGAATCCGCATGGTGCAGCCACCGCCGAGGCAGCCGAGGCTGCGTGGGGACGGGTGGTGGTAGATGGAGATGGGGGTGGGTGAATGGTGATGTGTGCGGCGACGAACGGGAAGAGGGAGAGAAGGTGGTGGTGAGCTTCGAGGTGCTGGGGTGGTACCCGAAGCGCGGCCTCATCTCATCGAGGCCATCGAGTTCAAGCCTCTTCGCTACTAGATATTCTGATCCGTTCCTATATATGCAGAAGCATGCATGTTTTTGGTGTGCTGCTTCATCAATCGGTTCTTCTTGTTCATAGATAGGTATCGTCTTAGACGCCATCCTTAATGACCATGGCCTTGCTCGGTTGCCATCCGTTTCTGCTTTGTTTCCCAAGCTTCTTCTCCAAAAAGTCTAGGCATATATAATCACTGGCATGGACGGCACGAGGTTTTTGGGAGCACCCAACCAGATGGGTGCTCGCAAAAATATCTATGAGATTGTTACTATTCACTGATTTATTGTGAGAGAAAAATAGTGTTAAATGACTGATAGATTTGGTATATAAGCTCAAGCGAACGGACCATTAATTAACGTGCTGCACTCGACGTTGGCATTGCTGGCCATATACTGTCATCTCATATATATATGCTCTGAGCATGAACGGCTGCCATTTCTCGAGCAAAATCATCTGCACCGCACTAGGGAGCAACCCAAGAAGGCGGCTGAGAAGGCACATACGCATGAGTCAATCAAAATGAAAAATTTACTGATCCATGTGTGGTCGGATCAGAGGATGAGATCCAAAGCAATTGGTGGGCTTGGTCTGGGTCAGGGTAGGATTTAGCTAGATAATACCTAGCTCGAAATTAATTAAACTAATATATTGGATGCTTTAAGATTTGTGCAGTTTTCATGTATAGGACCATCGGAGCAAAATTCCATAGTTTTTTTTTAGAGAAACCATCTGGATCTGGCACACTTTATTGATTTGAGGATAGTGTTACATCGTTCACCAGGGCTTCAAGAATAATACCATTAGATAACAGAGCACTTATTAGTCCGAATTCCCAACAAAGTGCTTGCTGCAATACGCTGCGCAGTCCTGATATTTCCTGAACTGCATTTTTCCGCACAACCACCATCCATTATGTGTCTCAACGCATGTACCTCTCAATGGATGTTCGCCACTACCAATTATGGAGCTTGCTGACCTTGTCATCATCGTCACACTCCTGGTGTTGATGTCCTCTTTGGTTTGCCCTAAAAAATCGAGAGTTACATATAATTTTGTCAGAATCATCACTGTACGTAGATGTATTTGTGTCAAAAAAAGGAATGGGTACAATTCATTAGTAACCATTTATTGTGCGTGCATAAACAACTGAGGATGCCAGAAGAACCATGGAAAGAAGCCAAAGTGCTTGGATGCTCACGTGCTTCTGACACTTCGCCATGGGTGATAGGTTTTAGAGCTAATGCCAACAATATGATTGTTTGAGTGCCGTGTGTCTCGTATCAACCAATGAATCGTATGGACAATATATATATACTCCACAGTAAAAAAATAAATATGTATATCTATCTATCTATCTATCTATCTATCTATCTACTCCCTCCGTTCATGAAAAAAACAATTCCTATAATCAATGTCAGACAAACTTTTTTAACTTTGACTAACTTTATAGAAAAGAATAATAATATTTATAACATAAAATACACATCTTATAAAATATTTTATGATAAATTTAATGATACTAATTTTAGAATCTTTTTCTAGAAATTTAATTAAAGTTAAAAGTTTAATTTATGATAACTCTAAGAATTGATTCTTTCATAGACGTAGTGAGTATCTATCTATCTATCTATCTATCTATCTATCTATTTATCTTATCTATTCTATCTACCTATCTAACTATCTATATTTGTCTATCTATCTACCTACCTATCTATCTGGCTATCTATCACAAAGTCTCGAGAATGCCAACATTATTTAAAGAAAAAATAAATTATTAAAACCATCAATTCAATGTAACACCATGTGCTAGGATTAAAAAAAATACTCCAGCCAAGAATATACTCCCTCGTTCCAAATTATAAGACATTTTAGCTTTTCTAAATTTATAGTTTTTATTTGCTATGTGCTTAGATATAAACATAATGTCTAGGTATATAGCAAAAACAATGTATCTACAAAAGCAAAAATGACTTATAATTTGGAATGGAGGCAGTAGCAATTTATATCTTTTATTTAGAAAATTTTGCCTAAATATAGTCTTTTTAAGTTCTGATGGTATATATGGGTCGTCTCTAAAAAATGCCTCTTGCTGTAAAAAAATATCCCCTATACAAACAAAAATATATAACCGCCAAACAAATATATTGCTTTTCTTTTTAGATTGGCGCCGCAAACAAATAATATGGCAAGGAGTGTTGTTCATCTGATGGTCTCATGTAGATGGGCACCAAACAGTAGAATTATGTATTAAAAATTGAATTTTTTTAAACTATCTTATATGAAGAAATGACCAAAACAAAAGTTATGGATCTCAAAAAGTTATACGACTTTCTAATTGATAACTTTTTTATTTGAAATCATCTATACATGGAAAATACATTTGTACTTTTCACATTTGAAATTTGAATTTGGCAAACGGCCTCAGATGGATAAATGACCAAAACAGAAGTTGTAGATCTCAAATATGCAACTTTGTAATTGACAATATTTTTATTTGAAATCACCTATTCATGGAAAATTGCATTTAAAGTTCTCACATTTGAAATTCAAATTTTGCAAACAACCTTGGATGGACAAATGACTAAAATGGAAGTTGTAGTTCTCAAAATATTATGCATTGTTGTAGTTGATAACTTTTTTATTTGAAATCATCTATCCATAAAAAATTATGTTTGAAGTTCTTACATTTGAAATTCAAAATTCTCAAATGATCTCAAAAGAAGAAACAATCGAAATAAAAGTTGTACATCTCAAAAGTTGATAACTTTTTTGTTTGAATTTATTTAGGGTTCTAAATACTTAGTTTAAAATTAGATCAAGATAAAATGAGGCAAATGAATATCCCAAATGGACAAAAGTCTTTTATGGGTGGAGTAATTAGGAGAGGAGTGCTCTATTTATGGGTGGTGTGGTTAGGAAAGGAATGCCTGAGGGGCGAGGTTGTGGGGTTCGAGTCCCCTGATGCTTGTGCAATGCGTGCTTTGGCATCCTTTGGCAGGGCTTCTTCAGCGGCTTCAGGAGCCATTTTCTGCCAAACAGGGTAAAATAAAATGGCTTCACCAATGAAGCCCCTAAAAACGTACTCTCACAGAGCTTTAGGTTGCGAAGGAGCAAAAAATAGTGGCTTCTCCCGGCATCACCTCATCCTACGTGGCAATCTGTGAGAGCACATTCTAAGGAAGGAGCTATTTTGCCAAATGATTTACCAAAATGGCTCCAGCTCCTCTGATAGAGGTGTTCATGGAGCTGAAGCCTAAAAAACAGCTTCACTGGTGAAGTGGAGCCGTGCCAAACAGGGCCTTTGACTAGAAAATCACGCGACGGGAGGCCTGGTGTGATGCATGTCTGACTGGCTAGTGGGGTTTGTTCAGGTTAAGATTCTTTTTTTTGCAATTTTTTGGTCCAAATCTATAACTTCTGAAAATGGTTTATTGGGACGGCATATTTTTTAGCCGCCCCTATAAATACCTAACCCCTCTAAAAAATCATTTTTTGGGGGCGACTCCTAACGACGAATGAGTAGGAGGAGCTAGCCCAACTGCCCATAGAGCAACTCCAATGGGTTGGATAAAATTAGTTGTCAAATTTCATTGTTTAGTCATTTTATAAAATAAAAACTTCTTAAAAAGAAGAGATCTACAGTAGTCTTATTATTTTACAAAGTCATATAGCCAGCACCTGTGGTTGGTTATATATAGCCACCGAAAATCAAGGAAAAGCCAATTTTCTACTTTACAAAATTAGATAGCATATATGTTGGAGTCTAATTTTTGTTATACATATTCTAAAATAACCTCCACAAAAAGAATAGCCAAGCTATTGGAGTTACTCTTACAAACGGTAAGGAGCCGACCTAAAAAGGCTCTCTCGCATAGTGCTCATTAATCTATCTAAAAAATCTAAAGCTAACTATATTATAGAACAGAGCAACCTTAATCTATGACAAAAAAAAGTCTAACACTAACTATATTCTAGCTCTAGGACGTACTACGGGGGAGTATGGGCTTGTATGGTAAAGCTCTAGCTTTGAAAAATAGCTCTGGAGTCGATGCTCCACCATGGAGCAACTCTGGAGCTGACTTCTCATAAAAATGTTTGGTAAAGCTTCAACTCTAACATAGACTCATACATGATTATTGAAACATAAGCAAGGGCTAAACTGAAAAACAATCATTCTTCTTCCTTCTATTGTTTCCTCCTGCGTGGCACAAGCTGGGCATCCTAGGTAGATACATGCAGCGCAAGTGGCCCACGGCCGATGCCTAGGATGGGGCAAGCGGGGTGGGGCCAGGTGGACGATGCTTGCATTGGGACGGATGGGCGGGATAGGGCCGGGTGGCCAGTGCCGAGGACGAGGCTGGGTTATGCGGCCTGGTCATGAACCAGTGAGGTCGGACGACAGCGGGGTTAGGTGAACTCTCCCTCACTAGAGCTACCTCTGGGGAGGAGCTCCCGTGGACGGGGAAGGCTCGCCATGGCCCGGGAAGGCTCGTCGTGGCCTTGGGAGGGGCTGTCGTGGCTGGGGAGGAGCTCGACGCGGCACGGCCATGGCTTGGGGAGGAGCTTGCCATAGCCGGGGAAGGCATGCCACTACCTGACATGGCTTGTGTGCCAGTTGGGGCGGTACGGCCATGGCCGTGGTAGGACAGCACCGGAAGGAACACTCGGCGGCAGAAAGAGTCGTGAGGAAGAAGGAAAGAAATGAAATGAACCATTCATGTTCCACTAATTAATGGCATGGTGGATAATTTTTATCCATTCCATGAAATTAGATTTGTTAGAGCACCCCTTGAGGTGCTGCATGGATTTGGTGGATCTGGGAGCTAGATCTATGTTTTTTTTGTAGATCTAGAGTTCACTGAGCTAGAGCATTTGGCTGAAAAAATTAGGAATAGAGTTGTTTTTTAGAGATTCGTGGAGCTCTGCCAAAGAGGCTTTTTAGAGATGCGTGGAGATCTACCAAACAGACCCTATATATTAGTTTGGAGTTTGGACCAATAAAAGACACTTTGAGTACAATAATTCAAGACATGTATGACTACTCCCTCCGATCCTAGTCATATATCTCTCTCTATTATCATCTCTATGTATACATTTACCTTCACCTTTATATCTCTATCTTGGTTTTTGTATCTCTATCTAATATTAAAAAGACTAATGATTCTTTTGTATGCCATCCCATCTAATGACAAGTGGGTCCAAGCCACTCGTGCCTCTCCCATATTTAGCCAAGATTTCGCCAACACTGTTAGATTTTATAATCATGTAGTAGCCTAGATTAATTCAAAGAGCATAAAAATATGACAATGCATGATTGACAACTCCTTTTGTAGATCGCTAAGTGTAACAACCTAGAATTTGAAATTCCTGAAAATAGGTTTAATTTCATTTAATTATGCTCTTTTGTGTGCATCAAAATATAAAAATATAAACGTTTATAACATTAGAATCAAAAAAGTATAAGTTTTAGACATTGTTTGATGTATTCATGTGGCTGCACATATTTTATGATGCTTGTGTTTGGTTTGAAAATCAAAACCATGCTCAGTTTTGATTTGTTTTGGCTTTGAAATAAAAAAGAAAAGCTATTTTCTGGTTTCCTCCCACTCTCTTATATCTTTTGGCCCGAGTGGTAGCCCAGCCGGCGTGCGCACTGTTCTCAATAACCCACTGCCTCTCCCTTCTCTGGCCCACACCCACAGTCATCGCCGGCCCATCGACCCAGCCATGTTCTTCTCTCCCTCGTGCACAGCCCCAGCCGGCTAGCTTCTTCCCGTGGCCTAGCTACTTTGCCTAGGTTTCGTGAAGGAAAAATTTCGCGACACTGTAGCACTTTCGTTTGTTTGTGGTAATTATTGTCCAATTATGGACTAACTAGGCTCAAAAAATTCGTCTCGTCAATTCCGACCAAACTGTGCAATTATTTTTTACTAGCTAGTATATTGCCCGTGCTAACACTACGGTGACATTTAAATATAAATATAAATCAAACAACCAATAATGCAGTAAACTAAAAGTTTATGTTCAAAAAACACCACTTTCATTGTGGCTAACTAATTTTGGCAAATCTTAATTTGAGGCTCATCTGGACTTTCATAACAATTTGGCATGTTCCACTACCTTGTATTTGGATGAGTGCCAGACGCGTGCTCAACCAAGCCTTATGCAACCCAGCATGACGTGTCTTTCTCGACAATTATGAGGTGGTGGCCATTTTCCTGCACGAAATAGTATATACTTTTCAGTGCAAATTATATTGTATATTAGCAAAGTAAACCTAATAGTGACCAAACATTTATAGAAAAATGGCCAAGAAATGCCAGGTAACATGAGTTCTTGATGAACTTGATCACTTGGAGACGGTTGCACCCTACATATCAATGTCAACTCTCTAGACAACAAAAATTAATTTGAGGCCCTTAAAGGCCTCCAATCAAAGGTTTAGTACAAACTGTCAGAAATGTAACAGTAAAATTCAGTGAACACAACTTGCTAAAAACTGGAAGGAGGGGAAACCCCTAGTCCTTCACTGATGTAGGCTATGGTACAACCAACACAGAACCTATTAGGATGAGTTTAAGAGCATTTCATCGAATGGCTTACCTATAGACTGTGTGTTGAGCAGACTAGTGCATATATAACCCATCTGTAATCAGCTCCATTCCAGCAAATACAAATTCATGTAAAATCCAACACACCTAGCTAGCTACTCGAACAATTAATCAAGAAACAAGCACCACCATCCTCTCTCGAAGCAGCAACCTGTCTGCGAGCAATTTCTTAGTGCAAGTTCCTTATTGCAGTCCCACATAAATACAAGCAACACTGCATCTCAATGGTTTGCTTACACATTTCATTAGAGCAAACATTTTGTTACACCAGCTATTCAGTTTGCTACCAAACAATAAAGTGGTAAAGCAATTATTTCTTAAGTACCAGATTTAGTATTATATATCGATGATAATATGATGCACCGGACAAGTGTTACTACTAAAGACCTCTATTTCTCATGAAAAAAACAAGTGAAGCCTACTTCTCAATCGGGGCTAGCAGCAATCAGATACATGGGACTGCAATAGAGCAGTTTTTTCTTTTGCTACCTGAAACTCATTTCATAAAAAGAAGTGAAGCCTACTTCTCTCAACAGGATAGCTGATGCATTGATATTTAAATACTACATGTTAATTGGTAACTGTATTTCAGTTCCTTCTTTGGCTACCTGAAACTCGTTTTATGAAAACCTGGAAATACATTCCAACTCACCTTGGTTGTGTCGGCAAGAAGAGAGGAGCAACAGCAGTGTGGCAACACACAGAGAGGAGCACCACGCCACTACCCTTGAGTCTCCTCTTGTTTTCATGTATGATCATATCCATGCAATTGAAACTATATCCATAAAAAATGTTTCTTCTTAACTTCAAAAACCAACAATGCATTATTAAAATAATGTGAATCCCATAAAAGGCTGGTCTGATAACAAGTATTGAACACAAAAGGTACAGTCAACTAACAGAGAACAATTGCCCAATCAAGAAAAAAAATAAGCCATGTTTCAACTAAAAAACAATGGATCGATGACCATTTCGAGTATAAGCAACATGAAAAGACTACATTCTAGTAAGCACAATTTTCTTCGCAAAATTCACATCTAGCTGTACACTTCAGGTTAAAAATTTTCTTCTCAATAAGTAAAATAGTCATGTGCCATAATCAATATTTATTAGGAAGCTAGTGTACTGGAGACATAGGTTGTAATTACCTAGATATTTTTAAGCATTGTGGTTATTTTAATTTGCAACCACTACGCATAAAATTGGACACCTAGGGATAGTTTCCCTGTTGTTCATCCGAAAGAAAAAAATAAAGCATTGCATAGGAAATTGTTTATCTGGAAATGAGATGTACACTGATCGGTATCGCTACACGGATGAACGGATTTGAACAACTCAGATCAGATCGCGCGAGCAGCAGCAGTGTAGCACGCTAGCAGCAGGGTGGGTGCTCAGCCTCGTTGAGGAAAGTGGTGGGGTGGCTCGGCGCGTCGTCGTCGGAGGGGTCGTCGTCGGCGAGGAGCGACATCGTCACGCTGGGACCGGCACAGTGCGGATGCACCGAGGGACGTGGCCGAGCCGGTTCAGGATCGCGGCATGCCCTATAAGTTGCGGCAGCAGCGACGGCAAGATCGATCAACGGGTGCTCGTGCCCTGATGGTGCGTCACCGACCATGATGCTCACAGAGGCGGGAGAGCACCTCACGGCGCTGCGGAGGCACGACGTTGGGTGCCACAGCCGGACCCTTGGTGCCGTCAACTTACCCCTCGACGGCGTCGGGCGGTTTATTTCCTTTTTTCTGTGATCGGCGGCGGCGGGTGGCGGGCGATGGTTGGGCAGCGCGCGGCGAGGACGGGCGGGTGAGCGGACTGGCGCAGCTCCGGCGGGCGGCGCAACACCGGGGCGGGCAGCGGCGGCCACGCTCGCGGCGGGCGACGGAGCCGCACGCGTGGTGGAGGTTTTCTGCGATACGGAGTTTTCACGGAGAATAGAGATGACGCGAGGCTGAGGGTGTGTAAGATCGTGATCATACTTCTAATCTGGGCCGTCTAATCTATAGGATATGTGCTGTGAGTCGTTGATCTTGTAGGTGGGATTTGCCTGGAGAAGATTTCAATTATAGTAGAGATTTTTATCTATATTTAATACTCCATACATGCGTCATACATGCGTCTAAAAATTCGATGTGACGGAGAATCTTAGAAAAATTTGGGTTTTTTGGTGAAAGTAAACAAGGCCTTGCTTGTAGTCCTGGTTTCTTGCCAAGTCCAGTTCCAGGCACACAAAAATAGTCGCCTGGCTCACATCACAGGCAACACTGCCAGATGCCAGGCTTATAATTCAAACTGAACAAAGATATTGGTGATATAGCCTGAGAAAGCAAATATATTGAGTTAACAGGCAACATCTAGGTGATCGTTTTTCCGAGGCAAATGACCCCTGGGCACCAAGCCGTGGAGACGGTTTCTATAGGTTTGTGAAGCAGGTATGTATCGTCTATGTCCAAATGGCATGAAATTTTTTTCTGCAAGCATGTACATCCAAATGTTTTTTAGATGAAAGAAAAATTATATTAGATTATAGCTGGATATACATATGATCATGTTACAAGAACTCTTGAATACATTACATATATCCAGAAACTGATTTTCATCTAAATTGTAACCACATGCATGGTACATGCATCATTAGATAACAGACCACTTATTAGTTGTCCTTTCCATCAAAGTGCTTCCTGCAATACGATGAGCAGTCCAGATATGTCCTAAAGCGGACGTTTCCGCACCACCACCCTCCATCTTCTCTCTGAACGCATACACCTGTCAATGGATGTTCACCACTACCAATTTTGTAGCTTGCTGAACTCGTCGTGGTCATCATCACACTCCTGGTGTTGATGTCCTCTTTGGTTTGCCCTAAAAAAGGTCAATTGAGTTACATGCAATTTTGTCAGAATCAACACCATATATGTATATGTATTTGCGTCAAAAGCCAATGGGTATAATTCATTAATTACCATTTATTATGCATGCACAAACAGTTGAGGATGCCAGAAGAACCATGGAAAGCAGCAAGAGTCCTTGGATGCTCACGAGCTCCTGGCACTTCGCCATCAGTGATAGGTTAGAGCCAATGCCAATAATATGATTGTTTGAGTGTAGTGTGTCTCGTATCAACCATCATATGGACAATATATATACACTCCTTAGTAAAAAAAAAAGATATATACCTATCTATCTAATCTATCTATCTATCTAAATCTATCAATTTTATTTATCTATCTATCTATCTATCTATCTGTTTGTCTGTGTGTCTACCTACCTACCTATTCTATCTATCTACATATCTATCTATTTATCTATCTATCAGTCATCTATCTGGCTGTCTATCACAAAGTCTCGAGAATTCCAAAGTTATTTAAAGAAAAATAAACTATTAACTATCAATTCAATGTAACTCTGCCAGGATTCAAAAATATATATACTCCAACCAAGAATATACTCCCTCATGCCAAACTACAAGACATTTTAGCTTTTCTAATACATAGTTTTTATTACACGCTTATAGATATACTTAACGTCTAGCTACATAGCAAAAAGAATGTATCTATAGAAAAACAAAAATATCTTTTAATTTGGAACGGAGGTCGTACCAACTTATATCTTTTATTTAGATAATTTTGCCTCAAAATATAGTCTTTTTTAAGTTCTGATGGTTTATAAGTGTCGTTACTCAAAAATGCCCCTTGCTGTAAAAAATATATCCCCTCACATACAAGCACAAATATATTGATTTTCTTTTTAGATTTGGGGCAGCAAATAAATATGGCAAGGAGTGTTGCTCAGCTGGTTGTCTCATGTACACTGCAGTTTGACCAAGGTAATAAAGGCCAACTTAGATTTTAATTGCCCTCCTTCTACTACAAAATACATTTGTAGCAAGGCCTCTTTTTCTTTGTAGGACTGTTTAAGCTAAAACCACCTCTAGAAATGCAACCACCCTACAAATGGGCACCGAAAAGAAGAATTATATATTAACAATTGATTTTTTTTTCAAACTACCTCATATTAAAAATGACCAAAATAAACATTATAGATCTCAAAAAGTTATAGATCTCAAAAATGATTAAAAATGACCAACATTGTTTTTTGTTGAAATCATCTACCCATGGAAAATTATATTAGTAGTTTTAACATTTAAAATTTGAATTTGGCAAATAACCTCGGAAGGACAACTGACCAAAATAAAAGTTGTAGATCTTGAAACGTTATGCAACTTTGTAATTGACAAAATTTTTATTTGAAATCATCTAGTGGAAGGTTACGTTCACTACTACAGAATGAGGCATTGGTTGATGCCTAAAATGGCCAAAAACCTCGGCCATTTTGCGGCCCGGGGTTAAAGACCCCTTTAACACCGGTTCGTAACACGAACCGGTGCTAAAGGGTCCTGCCCAACGAGCCCCGGGCCGAGGCAAACCCTTTAGCACCGGTTTGTGTTACAAACCGGTGCTAAAAGGTAACCCTTTAGCACCGGTTGTTGCTCTGAACCGGTGCTAAAGGTCCGGTTTATAGGCCGGCTCCCTCCTCCCCTCTGCCCATTTGAAACCGAGAGCACCATTGTTGTTCTTGGAGCTTCTTCTTGCTTGTTCTTCATTTGTTCTTCATCTCCAACGCCCATCGTTGATCTTCTTCGACTCCGTCATCGTCTCTTCGCGCTTAGAGGTGACTAACTTCAGCCTTTCTTATCTTTTTCATGTTGTTTTTGGCTTGTGATGTTCCCATCATTTTTTAGCTCAAATCCACTTTGTTATTTTGAATCATTCACATGAATTAGTATCCATATATATATATCATATTTCATGGTTGACCTAGTTTTAATATATTTTGCAAGAATGAATTATAGTATATTTTTATGATCATAGAAAGTAGGATAGTTCAAATTAATTGGTTTGTTAATATCACTTGATTTATTTTTATTACTACATATAATGTCCATTGTATCATACATGTTTACTAGTAAATGTGGAATTTATAATTGTTTTAAAATTGAGTATGGATAGTAGATGGCAACCGTGACCGGGTCTTCCGTCTCTCAACGGGTTCAAAAGCGATACCGTCCGGAACTCCCTCTCATTACTTGTGGCAAGTGTGGGCAGAAGATTTTGATGGAGTACAAAGTGTCGAAAGAGGGAGTAAACAAGGGTCGTATATTCTACAAGTGTCCAGATCGTAATGTGAGTTATTTCCAGACATTTGCTTATATATGTGCATATTTTTTTAAATGATATTAATTAAACTTTTGATTCTCTCTTTTAATTTCAGTGGGACGGTACCGGCGGATGTACAGGTTGGTACTGGGAGGAAGAATACATTGAACACATTAAGAAATCTTTTGCACAGGTGGTTGAGGCTGAAGGTGGTGAGGCAGTGAGCCGACGAAAGAAGTTCAATGAAGTTGATCAAGCGAATGATCTATCTATTATAGTTGGGATCGGACGCGAACTAATTATGTTGCTTAAGTGCATTTTAGTTTTATTTTTTTTAATGCTAGTTGCGATTGTATTTGTTGTAGCCAAGCTTTTCTAAATTAATCAACTATGTATCTTAGACATGTTGTGCAATAAGATGAGAAACTATATGTGTGCATGGTTTTCATAATATATATGTTATCTTTAATGCAGATGGTAACACGTAATTGGATGTATAATGCCGATCGGCGCTCCGAAGAGTTCATTAATGGCGTGCACTATTTCTTAAGTGTGGCCGAGTCAAATAAGAGGGACGGTTTCATGTGCTGTCCATGTGCCGTGTGCAAGAATTTGACGGAATATTCTAACTCAAGAACTCTTCATTCACACTTATTAAAGTCTGGTTTCGTACCAAACTATATTTGTTGGACCAAACATGGAGAAAGCGGGATTATAATGGATGAAGGTGAAGAAGAAGAAGAATTGGACCATGCCAATATTATTGCTCAGTACGGTGGCTTCAATGATGTTGCAATGGGGGGAGATAATGAAGAAGAGGTGGCGGCAGAAGATGATCGGGGCGATGATGCTTTTGGTGATGCCATCCGTGATGCACAAAGAGAATGTGAAAGTGATAAAGAGAAAGCCAAGTTCGAGCGCATGCTAGAGGACCACAGGAAATCGCTATATCCCACCGCTGAAGAGGGGCAAAAAAAGCTGGGTACCACACTAGAATTGCTGCAATGGAAGGCAAAGAATGGTACATCTGACAAGGCATTTGGGCAGTTATTGAAGATCATAAAAAAGATGCTTCCGAAAGGCAACGAATTGCCCACCACTACGTATGAAGCAAAACAGGTTGTCTGCCCTTTGGGATTAGAAATCCAGAAGATACACGCATGTCCTAATGACTGCATCCTCTACCGTGGGGAGGAATACGAGAATTTGGATGCATGTCCAGTATGTAAGGCATCACGGTATAAGATTAGACGAGATGATCCTGGCGATGTTGAGGGTGAAGAACGTCATAGGAAGAAAATTCCAGCCAAGGTTATGTGGTATGCTCCTATAATACCACGATTAAAACGTCTGTTCAGAAATAAGGACAATGCAAAGTTGTTGCGGTGGCATAAAGAAGACCGTAAGATAGACAATATGCTGAGACACCCTGCCGATGGATCCCAGTGGAGAGCGATAGACAGAGAATTCTCAGATTTTGCAAATGATGCTAGAAACTTGCGGTTCGCCTTAAGTACAGATGGTATGAATCCTTTCGGTGAGCAGAGCAGTAGTCACAGCACTTGGCCAGTTACTCTATGTATCTACAACCTTCCTCCATGGCTATGCATGAAGCGGAAGTTTATTATGATGCCGGTGCTTATCCAAGGACCGAAGCAACCTGGCAATGACATAGATGTCTACCTTAGGCCATTAGTTGAGGAACTTCAACTTTTATGGAGCAAACCAGGAGTTCGCGTGTGGGATGAGTACAAACAAGAGCACTTTGACCTACGAGCATTGCTGTTTGTAACAATCAATGATTGGCCAGCTCTGAGTAATCTTTCAGGCCAGTCAAACAAGGGATATAATGCATGCACACATTGTTATGAAGACCTTGACTGTGTATTTTTGAAAAAATGTCGAAAGGTCGTGTACCTTGGCCACCGTCGGTTTCTTCCTGTGAACCACCCAGTACGAAAGAAAGGCAAGCATTTTAAAGGCAAGGCAGACCACCGGACCAAACCTCTCAATCGAACCGGGGATGATGTACTCGAAATGGTCAAGGATATAAAAGTGGTATTTGGAAAGGGACGAGGCAGCGAACCTATTCCCAAGGATGCTAAGGGACACGTACCCATGTGGAAGAAGAAATGCATATTTTGGGAGCTACCTTACTGGAATGTCCTAGAGGTCCGCAACGCGATCGACGTGATGCACCTGACAAAGAATCTTTGTGTGAACTTGCTCGGATTCATGGGTGTCTACGGGAAGTCTAAGGATTCACTTGAAGCACGACAAGACTTGCAGCGCATGAAAGAACGAGACAACCTGCATCCAGAAAAGACAGATGATGGACGTCATTACTTAAGCCCTGCTAGCTACACTCTGAGCAAAGAAGAGAAGGAAAGCATGTTTGAATGTCTTAGCAGCATCAAGGTCCCATCTGGATTCTCCTCCAATATCAAGGGAATAATTAATGTGCCAGAAAAGAAATTCCTGAACTTGAAGTCCCATGACTGTCACGTTCTAATGACGCAATTGCTGCCGGTCGTTTTAAGAGGAATTCTACCTCCACACGTACGTCTAGCCACCGTAAAGCTATGTGCATTCCTCAATGCAATTTCTCAGAAGGCAATCAATCCAGAGCAACTAGCTACTCTGCAGAATGATGTCGTTCAATGTCTCGTCAGCTTTGAGTTGGTGTTCCCTCCATCCTTCTTCGATATCATGACACACCTCCTAGTTCATCTGGTCAAAGAGATTCGTATTCTCGGTCCTGTGTTCCTACACAACATGTTCCCCTTCGAGAGATTCATGGGTGTCCTAAAGAAATATGTCCATAGTCGTTCCCGGCCAGAAGGAAGCATTGCCAAGGGCTACGGAACAGAGGAGGTCATAGAGTTCTGTGTTGACTTTATTCCAGACCTTGACCCAATTGGCATTCCTGAATCTCGACACGAGGGCAGACTCAGCGGAAAGGGAACACTTGGGAAGAAAACATATATTGGTACGGGAAACGATTACTTCAATAAAGCACACTACACAGTTCTCCAGAACTCCTCATTGGTGGAACCATATGTTGAGGTACACAAAGATTACCTACGGTCCCAGTGGCCCGGGAAGAATGAAGCTTGGATAATGCGTCAGCACATGGAAACTTTTGGCGATTGGTTGCGCAAAAAATGTCAAGGTGATGAAAACATTGATGAGCAGCTTTATTTGTTGGCCAGGCAACCATCATGGCATGTCCTCACATACAAAGGGTACGAGATAAATGGTAACACATTTTACACAGTTGGCCAAGATAAAAGGAGCACCAACCAAAATAGTGGTGTACGCGTGGATGCCACGGATCCAAATGGGAACAGGCAAACATATTATGGACGCATAGAAGACATATGGGAACTAGTCTATGCAGCTAATTTTAAAGTTCCTTTGTTCCGGTGCCAATGGGTGAAGATGACCGGAGGTGGGGTAACAGTCGACAAGGAGTATGGGATGACAACCGTGGACCTTAACAATAGTGGGTTCAAAGACGAACCATTCGTCCTTGCTGCAGACGTGAGTCAGGTGTTCTATGTCAAAGATATGTCTACGAAACCAAAGAGAGGAAAAAATGATGACCACTCAATCATCAATGAGCCAAAGCGCCACATTGTCCTTTCTGGGAAAAGAAACATTGTCGGAATTGAGGACAAGTCAGACATGTCAGGCGATTACGAAAGGGATGATCGAATTCCGCCCTTCATAGTCAACAAAGACCCAAGCATTCTGTTAAACAATGAGGATACTCCATGGTTACGGCAGGATCATAACCAAGGGTCATACGTCAAGAAGAAGTTCACTGTTGTGTCGGCTTGACTGTTCCATTTGAGACAATCTAGGGTTCGGTCAAAGGGTGTGTTTGTAAAAACCAATGCTTTGACTTTGGTCAAACTTGGTCAAATAGCCCATTTGATGACTTGAAATGAAAAAAGTTTGAATACAAAGTTGTTAGAGATCATCAAAATCTATATTTTATATATTGTCCATTTTTCCATTTGGATAATTTTGAGCCAATTCTAGTTACATTTCTATAAAATCCAAGACGGGTTTCGGTCAAACTTGGTCAAATGACAAACTAAATTACTTCAAATGAAAATATTTTGAATACCAAGTTGTTAGATATCTTCAAGATCTAAACTTTTTATATACACAACTTTTCCATTTGAGAAAATCTAAGTTAACAATACCCACCAATTCTAAGTTCTCACACAAACTATATGAAACTATATGTGTCAATTGTGGATTTTCAACTACACCTTCCCAAAACTTTGTCAAATGCAAAAATGGTCTATATATGAAATGTAGATTTTGATGAGTGGAACAATATTGGTATTCATGACTTTTCCATTCGAGACCATCTAGGGTTCCGAAACCGCTGCGTGGCTATGAGTTCTATGAAAATTCAAAATTTAGTGGTCCAAACTTTTCCAAATGAAAAGTTGACCATTAGACAAAATGTAGAACTTGATGAGTGTAGCAAACTTTGTATTCATGACTTTTCCATTTGGGACAATCTAGGGTTCGGTCAAAGGGTGTGTTTGTAAAAACCAATGCTTTGACTTTGGTCAAACTTGGTCAAATAGCCCATTTGATGACTTGAAATGAAAAAAGTTTGAATACAAAGTTGTTAGAGATCATCAAGATCTATATTTTATATATTGTCCATTTTTCCATTTGGATAATTTTGAGCCAATCCTAATTACATTTCTATAAAATCCAAGACGGGTTTTGGTCAAATTTGGTCAAATGACAAACTAAATTACTTCAAATGAAAATATTTTGAATACCAAGTTGTTAGATATCTTCAAGATCTAAACTTTTTATATACACAACTTTTCCATTTGAGAAAGTCTAAGTTAAGAATACCCACCAATTCTTGAATCTCACACAAACTATATGAAACTATATGTGTCAATTGTGGATTTTCAACTACACCTTCCCAAAACTTTGTCAAATGCAAAAATGGTCTGTATATGAAATGTAGATTTTGATGAGTGGAACAATATTGGTATTCATGACTTTTCCATTCGAGACCATCTAGGGTTCCGAAACCGCTGCGTGGCTATGAGTTCTATGAAAATTCAAAATTCAGTGGTTCAAACTTTTCCAAATGAAAAGTTGACCATTAGACAAAATGTAGAACTTGATGAGTGTAGCAAACTTTGTATTCATGACTTTTCCATTTGGGACAATCTAGGGTTCGGTCAAAGGGTGTGTTCATCAAGATATATATTTTTATATTTTTTATTTGATGAAAATTATACCCAACTAGCATTCCTAGTAATAAATAACAAAAATAAAAAGTTTTACGTCAATATGATGTGAAAATAAATTTCCAGTTCATTGGATATAGTTTTTGTAAATTTATTGGAATAATATATTTTTGCATTAACAAAATACTAAACAATTCTTACAAAATCATTGCAAATTATAAAAATACAATAAGATATTTAAGTTTAAAAGTTTTCATGTGTATATTAAAACAAATTACAATATATGTCACTGTTTAAAAAACATTATGCAAAATATTTAATTTACTATACAATTTATAATATAAACTGTATATATAAAACAATTAAAAAACCCTAAACTAAAAAAATGGGCCTTTAGCACCGGCCCATAGTGGGAACCGGTGCTAAAGGGTCCTGAAAATTTCAGGAGCCCGCCCTAGCGCGCGCTGGACCCTTTAGCACCGGTCCGTGGCTGAAACCGGTGCTAAAGGGTCCGCCCCTATATAAGCAGCCGGCTCCCTGGATCCGGCAGTTCTTTCGTCTTCGTCTTCGTTCCAGCGCCGCCGCGGTCGTTTCGTTCTCGCCGCCGTCGTTTCGTTCTCGACTCCCTCGCCGCCGCGACCACCGTCTCCACCAGCGCCGCCGCGGCTCTCCACCAGCGCCGCCGCGGCCCTCCTCCAACGCCGCCGCCGCGGGCCACGGCCAGATCGAGCGCGCGGGCCACACATCATCCAGGCCACGTCGATCTTCCCTGATCTCTAGCTCCGGCCGGCCTTGCTAAGTATAGATCGAGAACGCCATTGATTAATTATGTATTTATATAGACTAGCTAGACCAGAAATATATATACAAAAAATATTACATATATATACATAAATTAATACTACAAATCAAAACACCATATACATATATATATATGTATATATGGTGTTTTGATTTGTAGTATTATTTTTTTATATATTTTTATGTATATATGGTGTTTTGATTTGTTGTATTATTTTTTGTATATATTTTTATGTATATATATATATGTAATATTTTTTGTATGTATGTATATTTTTTTTGTACATATATACACATATATATAGTTTGTATGTATGAATTATAATTGTTTGTATGTATGTATTATTTTTTTAATATATTATTCTAGTATATATATATAGTATGTATGTTTTATTTTTTGTATATATGTATTATTTTTTGTATGTATGTATATTATTTTTTGTACATATATACACACACACATATATATAGTTTGTATGTATGAATTATAATTGTTTGTATGTATGTATGTATGTATGTATTATTTTTTTAATATATTATTTGTAGTATATATATAGTATGTATGTATGTTTTATTTTTTGTATATATGTATTATTTTTTGTACATATATACACACACATATATATAGTTTGTATGTATGAATGTATTATTTTTTTAATATATTATTTGTAGTAGTTTTTTTTAGTATATATTTGTTGTATATTATTCTTGTATCATATTTTATTTTCTAGTGTTTTGTAAATATTATTGTTTGTACTATATTATTCTAGTATTGTTTTTATTCTAGTGTATTACTTGGCTTAAAAGATTCTAGTATTATTTTTAGAGCACTCCAACACTTTAATTTGTAGTAGTACTAGTAGTAGTATATAAGTCTCTAATATATGTTCTAGTAGTGTTTAGCCACTAAATTTATTCTAGTAGGGTTTTGTATATATTTTTGTTTGTACTATATATTATTCTACTTTTTTTTATTAATGTATTACTTGGCTTAAAAGATCCTAGTATTATTTTTAGAGCACTCCAACACTTTCATTTGTAGTAGTATTAGTGTATTTCTTATCTTATATAGAATATATATATATGTATGGTTGCAGACATAGAAATGGCTGACCATCCTCATGATGATCCTGATTATATGGAAGCTGCCATTCAAAATATAATCGACGACGGTAGTCAGTACTTCGTTGATTACCACGACATCATGCAAGGCAATCGTACTGAGCAACAAGAGGGCAATGCCCCTGAGCAACAAGAGGGCAATGCCCCTGAGCAACAACTTGTCGTGCAACAAGAAGAAAATACTGGCGAGGTATGTAAATGTAAACATATATAAATAATGCATCTCTTACATTAGGTTTTAGACTTATTACTTGGTTATTAATTTAGTATTTTTGTTTCTATATGTACGTGTAGCCTTCTGGATCGACCTCTACGGGGAGAAGCGTACCTCCACGAGGACCAAAGAAGCCGTTGGAGGGCCGCTATGTAATCTCTGAGTTTGAGATAGCTACAGGCAGACCACTTGGTGAGCATGCAAATAAATATGTTAATCACTGTGGATATCTTGTGAGAGATCAAATACCGATCAGTTGTCGTGAATGGAGAGAGAAGCGAGGTGCTCCTGAGATCAGTTTTGTCTCTGATCGTGACAAGGAGTTAGTTTGGAAAGCCGTCACAGACGTTTTCACCTTCGACACCAACGATGAAGAGTTGAAGGTGCGAATTTATGACTGGACTATGAAGAAGATGGCAGTACTCTTCCAGAATTGGAAGAAGTCTTTGTACAATAAATATGTCAAGAAAAACGAGACTCCAGATTTCAACCTCAAGCAATATGTAAAGCTGAGGGCCTTCTGGGATGACTTTGTGCAGTACAAAACATCAGAAGAGGGCGAGGAACGAGCCAATAGAAACAAAGAGAATGCCAGTAAAAAGGCATACCACCATCATATGGGATCAGGTGGTTATAAGAGTGCTGCTCCCAAGTGGGACCGAATGGAACAGGAGATGCTTGCTAGGGGGGTCACATCCGAGACAATAGCAAAGAATTGGAGCGAGCGCTCCAAGCATTGGTTCTACGGTCATGGGGGAAGCGTGGACCCAGACACCGGGGCGCTAGTTTGGGGCCAAGAAATCTCAAGAGCAGCAGAGAGACTAGTCCGTGCACGTGAGGCGGTTCAGTCTGGTGAGTTCAGGCCTAACAGGGAGAAGGATGAACTCACCTATGCGCTTGAAAATCCTGAGCACGGTGGGCGTACGAGAGGCTATGGGGCAGTTCCGTGGCTGCAATCATTCCAAGCCGATCAAGATACCTACAGAAGCCGCCAGAGAAAGAAGGATGAGGAGGCAGAGCGGATCCGCCGCCTGGAAGCTTTTGTTCTGCAGTCACAAGAGCGCGAGAAAGCTCGTGAAGAATGGATGCAGGCAGAGATTCAAAGGCAAGTGCAAGCAGCACTTAGTCAAATGACGAAAGGGCAAGGTACATCACAGCCTGAGGTCAATGTTAGCCCCCCAGGCCAGTTGAAAAGCAGCTGCGCATCCACGGAAGTACCAACCATTCAGGATGACACGAAGCTACACTTCCCCGTGGATGATGTCACAGAGGCTTTTACTACCTGTGAGCTGCATGTACCATATGGGAATGCCACCAAAAAGGTGGCTATCGCTGTTGTCAACCCTATCGACCGAACGGGCACTCCAAGAATCCATAATCGACCAGTACCTGGTGGATATGCTAGCGTCTCGGTTGATAGGGTTGAGAAAGGTTGTGGCAATGTGCCACTAGACATAGAAGGGGGAGACGGAGAGAAGACCTTAGGTGAAGCTGAGAAGACATTTATTTGTTGGCGCAAGCGCTTCATAATTATTCCTCAGCATAGGTTTGTGTGTGATTTTACTTCTTATATTATTTATTATGTATTGAAATTTAAAAAAAGTTTACTCACAAAACTTGTAATTGTTTTCTTTGCAGGGACTCCTCCAACCTAAGTCCAGTTCTCTCCCTAGCGCATCATAGTGCTGCGGGCGGTGACAATGCTGGATCTCCTCCAACACCTGCGGCGGCCACACCGACCCCGCCACCGCCTCCACCACGGTCTCCACCTCCTCCACCGAGGTCTCCAACTCCTCCACCGCGTTCTCCAACTCCTCCGCCTGCACCGCCCTCTCCAAAGAGTGCACGGTCGGTCCCCTCGCCTCCAAAGCGAGGTAGTAAGAAGCGGTCCGTCCAAGAAGGACCGAAGTCATCGGTCCCACCTCCAAAGAAGGTTGCCTCAGCAAAGAGAGCTAAGACGCCAGAAAAATTACCTTACGAAAAGAGTGAAGAGGAGGTAATTGCTACATCTAAAGCTGAGGTCCAACAATTTTTTGATAAAATAAAGGAGGAAAGGAAAAAACGGCTTAACCCAGAAAAGCCGTACTTTTATGTGAAGCCATCGGAACTGAGGCAGAAGGTGGCGGACCATCAAAAGAAGCAACGCGAAGCTCAGAAAAAGCCAGCACTTTCGGACTATGAGCGGTCTCTGGTCAAGTCTTCACAGCCTACTAAGAAGAGAGTAGGAAAGGGGGTCCCACAGCTCGGAGAAGTATCAAAACCGGTGCCCCCTTTGATTGTGCCAAATCAATACGGCTCAAATGAAGACTTGATGCCAAAGAAATCCTTAGCGTTGTCTGAGCTAGACTCGCTTGAGAGTTACTTTGGACAGAGCGGTTTAAATATAGAAGAAATTACCGCCATTCTTGGATGTCATACATTTGAAAAAGCCGAGGTAGTTGATCAATGGAGGGCAAGATATGAACCGGGCAGGAGTCTATTCGACCCTAAGCGTTTACACGAGCTCGGCACACAAATGTTTGCAATAAACAAATGGTGCATTGAGGCGTCTAAAAGGGGAGAGAATTGGATTTCTGTTCGTATTAGACAACATCACTACTTCCGTGGAGATGACCTCATATACGTGCAGTTCGAAGAATTGCACCAATTATGCCACCTCGACGCTCTTGACAAATCTCTTGTCAGCTGCTTTTGTCTGTAAGTATTTTTCCTTTTTATTATACTTCTAACTTCTTTAATTACATGTATATAATCCTTACACACTTAGGATTTGTATGTATATATGCAGGCACCAAATGAGAGAGCTCAGAATGAGAAATGACAATAGTATTGGGTTCGTTGACCCTTATATTGTTTTCAAGGCTCCGCAGGCAGTGTGGACAGCAGATTATGAGACAGAAATCTGCACCAATCTTATGAGGTTCTTTGTAAACCAAAAAGAAAAACAAAAAATACTCTTCCCCTTCAACTTCGAGTGAGTTATATAGTTATTAAGTGCATGCATATTTTATTTTACATTATAGGACTGACCCTATATATGTGTGTGTAAACAGCTTTCACTGGATACTCATGGTCATTGAAATTCCCAAGAACCGATTGATAATCTTTGACTCAATGAGAAAACCACAAGAAAATTATCAACAAATGGTAAACATTATTCAAAGGTACGTAATGTCGATCTCAGCTACAAAAATATCATAATATGACTCTGTAATTATTAGTTCACGATCCACAATGGCTGTGTATAGGGTTTGGGAAAGATTCATTGACCGTGAACATCTCAGTGGATGTAAAGCGCCGCTTAACATAATACATCCACAAGTAAGTTCTACTAGCTAACAAACTTTCGCTAACTTTTAGCCTTCTTATTGTCGTGGTTATGAATATTTTTATATATATATACATCGTACAGTGGTGTTTAAGACAAGAAGGAGGGAACAATCTATGTGCATATTACGTGTGCAAATTCATGATGGCACAAGTCAATCAAACACCCACAGAGACGCTCAGAGTACGTTACATGTCTCTTTTCATTATCTCCTGAATTATATTGAATAACTTAGATAACTAATACCTTTTTTATTTATTTCAAATTAAAGACGGAATGGCTGAGGAAAAAGGTCCTACAACAAGACCGAATCAAAGCTATCCAAGAGACGATAGCAGGATTTCTCCGCGACCAAGTGATCAATCCAAACGGCGAGTTTCACTTCAACGGCAACGAAACTCTTATACCAAACAACGATGATCATTTGTATCGTTTGTAGACATTGGGAGAACAAACTCTATGTATATATGTGTTACGAATTTTGTACATATAAAACTATATATATATAAAGCTTTTTACATATCTATTTAATTTTTGATGTGGTCTATTCATTTTATTATAGGCAAAGCTTAACTATTAAGCTTAGCCTATAATTTTCATTTATATATGCTTAATATGCGTGTAATATAAATATATTATTGTATCAGCAAAACATGTATTGAAAAACCTATTATTATATATTATATATAAACAATAAACAGAACCGAAGAAGTGAACTAAAAAAAAAGAAAAAGAAACCCTTTAACACCGGTTGGTAACACCAACCGGTGTTAAAGGGTTGCAACGTGGCAGCCCTGGCAGGACCCTTTAACACCGGTTGGTGTTACCAACCGGTGTTAAAGGGGGGGCCTTTAGCCCCGGTTGGCCGAACCGGGACTAAAGGGTGGGCCTTTAGTCCCGGAAGGGCAGCACCGGCTCGGGAACCGGGGCAACAGGCCCTTCCCGACCGGTGCTAATGCCCGATCATGCAGCAGTGGTGTGTTTCTCTTGTCGAAGAGGCTACGGGGAACTGGCTTGGCAATGTACCAGACAAACAGGTTTAGTTTTGCTAGGCGTGACGAAGGAGGCCAGCTCGTTCCCTTGCCGCTCACCATGGTATTTCACCCGGAGATGATGGCAAACACACAAAGTTCATCGAGAACGATTGGGTAGTGTTATTCCTGTTCTACCTACGCTAATATAATGTTGACGCCAATGCTTTGCATTGTCATGAAAGCGATCAAAGTAGTGTCGGACTGCTGGGTGGAACGCATGGATATTCAACAGGGGGAAGTGGGACGTGACATTGGTGATCAACTGATCATCATGAACCTGACGTGCGGCTCGACCATGGCCAAGCCATCGAGGTCAAACCCCACGTCGGCAAGTTATTAGTATATAAATTAGTCGACCTCGTGGGGTGGTATATGGGTTCATAAAATTACATTAACAATTTGGTGGTAAAAGTTTTCAATTTATTAGCAAGAAGAATCAAGAGTTCAAAGACCCATGATTGTTTTGTTTCTATTCTTTTATTTAAGTATTCATAGGAAAACAAATCTAAAAATCATAAAAATAATGATAGGATACACCGACACCGAGCAGACGGGTAACAGAAAATAGAAAAAAAAAGCAAAAACAAAAAAGTGAAATAAAAAGGAACACTGTGGGCGTGCAGAAAAAAGACCAAGAAAGAAAAAAGAAAAATAATGTCCACACAAAACATTGGCGGATGGATAAAAAGAAAAAGAAAAAGTGAAAAAAGGACTTGATAGACGGACCAAAACCAAGAGTATTTTAGGAATTAAAAAAAAAAATAGGTTGGAAGAAACGCTTCGTTCTTTAAGGTAGAAGAAGAATAGAGATTACACATTAGCAAACATATATACCCCATAGTACCCATAAACAAAATTTACATGTATATTCATTCCTACCAACATATTCGTGTAACCCTATATCTTTATGATCATCTCCCAAAAAGACTAAGCTAGTTCCAATATTGATGAAGTCACCGTAAACATCTCGACAAATATTTTCCTTAGCACTGAGCACGTGTTTGGTTAGTGGGACAACCGAGAGCAGTATAGGGTGAGCCTAGATTCAGTATAGGTTACCTAGATTCGAGGTCACCCTTCCCTTGAATTTGAAGGGATGGCCTCACCCTAGCCATCAGGCTCAAGCGTAGTGCCCAAGTGGTGCTGAGATGATAACACAGGGTAGGTAACGTTGGGGTGAGCAATCGAGGAAGTCATAGTGCTCCCTCAAGGCAAGTAAGAGCATAGGGACAGCAACCAAGCTTGAAGACATAGGATTAGGATTGGTAGTAAGTTGAGAGTTGTAGACACTGCAGTTGGGGACGATGGACGGGATGGCGAGGCAGATGTAGCAATGGATGCGCTGGGCGGGGGTCGAGGACGGGATTGCCCACTCCGGTGGTGTGGGTTTGGCCACTCGGGGCGTGAGGTGGCAAAATAAATCACTGCCAGAGTTGGCAAAATTCTAAGGGATTGAGATGTCATCCCAAGTCTTATGGTAGTTGATAACTTTTTTATTTGAAATCATCTTGGCGTGCAAAACTACGTTTAAATTTTTTGAATTTGAAATTTAAATTTTGTAAAAGACCTCGGATGGAGAACTTCATAAATGAAAATTGTAGATCTTAAAAATTATAAAACTTTGTAGTTGACAACTTTTTGATCTGAATTCGTTTAGGGACTCAAACAATCAATTTATACTTGGTTTGGTATAATATACGGAGAACCAAAACGGAATATAGACATAAGTGATAGTGTGGTGTAGTGGTTACAAGGGGAGACATACGAGACAGAGGTTGTGTGGGTTTGAAACCCTTTGGTTGCGTAGAGATGGAAAATTGCTATTTTTTCAGATTGTTTTGGTTTTTTTTGTTAAGTGTCCGACAAAAAACACTTAGCAAATAGCTCTTTGCCAATAAAATCTTTGGTGCTTTTACCGAGTGTGGCATACGACAAAGCCTTTGTCAAGTACATTTGGGGCTAGCTCCAGGACTCGGCAAAGTGCTTGTTAAGATTAAGCACCGTATGGAACAAGGTCATATTTTTTGCAAGATCCTTTGAAAATTTGATTAGGACAAATATAAAGTCCAACTTTCATCCCTCGACTATCAGGTCCGTACGTCCCATAGCAACAAGGTCACATTATTGTTCGTTCTTGTTCTCCATATAATAGCAACAATGTCACACTTTTTATATATGTCATATATTTTTTTACATTTAAATACAAGTAAATTGTCTGGCATGAACATTTAAGAACAGATACATTATTATTCGTTCAACAGTACTACGAGATATATAACGAAATACTGCATGGTTGATGAAGGAAATGAAACAGTGAGCTATCCAATGGTGAGGGTGAGGCCTAGCAGCAGCGACACAACGGTGACAAGTAGAGAGCCGAGACCGGCTCCAGAAGCCGCGCCGCCGAGGGGCACATTGAAACAAATGGTGTTGATGAAGCCGCTGCTGTCGTTTCTGCACACGGGCGTGACCCTGACCGCCAGCTTCATCCCGGCGCCGCAGTGCCCCGGCTTGCCGCAGATGAAGTTGCGCACCACGACGCGGTTGAGCTCGACGGTGTCGCGCCGGTCTGGTGGGTGCCGCCGCCGGCGACGGGTGTTCTTCGCGTCCGGCATTGGATGATAAATCTCTGCCGATAGTTTCCCGCCCAGCTTTTCCGCGCATCCAATCTTAGAGCATCTCCAAGGGCTTTGCAAATAAACTTTGCATTGCCCTATTTGCAAAAAAAGTAAAAAATACTCATCCAATGGTTTTGCAAATAAGGTTTGCAATTTGGTTAACTTTGCAAATAGAGGTTGAGGCTTTGCATATATGCAAACCTTCCCACCACTTTGCATCTACAATTTCGGCCTTCCACGTCGGACTCTGTCCCCTGCCCCCCCCCCCACCCCGCGCGATTTCTCTACGTCCGTCCGCCCTCCCTGCCGCGCGCACCCACCCTCCAGCTGCGGCGCGTGCCCGCCGTCCCACCAGCTGCCGTGCGCGCCTGACACTGACGCGAATGACGACGACGACGAACGACGAACGCGGCCTGGGCTGGGCGACGACTGGCGCGAAGACCTAGGCTGGGCGGCAATTGGCGGCGACCTGGCCTGGGCGGCGACTGGCATGCACGACGTACGTCAAAATGGCGCGAAGGGAAAAAAACGCGGACGCGATCGGTGAAAAAAAATCGGAAGTGGGGTCCACACTTTGGGTTTGTCATGTCTAAATCCAAGTACCTTGGAGTTGGACTATTTTTAGACTTTGCAAATGAGTTTTGAACTTTGCAAACAACACCAAATGCAAAATTCATTTGCAAAATCCCTTAGAGATGCTCTTAGCTAGCGGCAGAGGATGTCCATCGGCCCACCTCATCCATATATTCTCCACTTTCATCAACAATATTTAAAAAGTCATAGCTCCTAAACTAAATATCTAAATCAAAATCCGATTACACTATAGTGTTTCTTATAATAAATCCTTCAAAACAAGATCTCACATGGATATATTTAGATAAAATTTTATTAATAAACATTTATCTTATAAAGAGATAACATTTTTATTTATGATAGACAATGTTCTAGGTTCATAAAATAAATATTCCATCTTCGTAAGAAAAATGTTCTCAGTTTAAAAAATAGTGTTCTAGTTTAGATTCATGAAACTGATATTATAATATTTAAAATAAATAAATAAATACATCATGTAAACAAAAAAAATAAAATCTAGAGCAAAGCATAAGGAAAAAAACACGTAATAGAGAAAAATTTAAAAGAACATCATATGGATAGTTTTAAAAAATCCTAAAAATAAACTATAAAACATCACATGTGTACTAAACTGAACATCACTAAATACACTATAGAACACTATTAAATACATTATGGAACATCGTATATATATTACGTGAACATCACTAGATATATCATAGAACACCACATGTGTACTAAGCGAACATCACTAAATTCATAATACAACATCACTCAACACATTATAGAACATTGTATGTATACTAAGTAAACATCGCTGAATTAATCATAAAACAACACTTAATGTATTATAGAACATCACATATGATGCAAAAAAAAAATTCATAACAAAGAAAGATTAAGAAATAAAACATGAATAAAAGAAAACATAATTAAAAATAAAAAAACAAAATCAAAAGAAAAAAAATAGAACATCAGCACTTGAACATCAAAGAAAATAATAACAATAACAAAAAAAGATAAAATATACAAAACAAAGAATAATATAAAACAAAAAATGAAAATAAAAATAAAGCACAAAAAAGATAGAAAAAGAATCAAATGGAATACAAAATGAAAAAAAAAAGAAAAAAGAAAAAAAATTAAAGAAAAGAAACAAAGAAAGATGAAAAAATAAAACATGAATAAAAGAAAACATAATTAAAAAATAAAAGGAAAAACAAAATCAAAAGAAAAAAATAAAAAATAGAACGTCAGCACGTAAACATCAAAGAAAAATAATAAGAATAATAAAAAAAGATAAAGATAAAGATACAAAATAAAGAATAATATAAAAAATAAAATAAAAATAAAGCACAAAAAAGATAAAAAAAAGAACCAAACGGAATATAAAATGAAAAAAAGAAAAAAAAAGAAAAAAAATTAAAGAAAAAAATATAGCAAGAAAAAGAAAAAGAAAAAAGAAAAAAAAAGAGAAGAAAACTAACAGCAACGGCGGGAGGGAAAAAGAAAAGAAACATAAAAAGAAAGAAAAGAAGAAGAAAAGAAAAAAAAAGAAATAACAAAAAGAAAGAAATAAAAAAGAAAACGTACGTACCTGTCACGCGTGCGCGGGAAACATCGCGCGGGAATCATCGGACGGCGTCTCCGGTCCGAACATTCGGACCGGAAGATTTCGGGCCGGCGATGGGGCTCGCCGCCGAGCAGGAGGTGTAGCCGGCCTGGGTCACCTCCACGACGTCGTGCGCCGACGCGTCGTACTTGAACATCAGCTGGTCGCCCGGGTGGAAGTCGACGGTGGACGCCCAGGCGGTGAGGTTGGTCTGCAGGTCCCACGACCCACCTGGCTCGCCGACGGTGTAGCTGGTGGCGCCGGACGCCGTTCCGAGCACGGATGCCGCCGCTGCCACCGAAATGATCGCGACCACGGCGATCATTGATGCTTGTGCCCTCGCCATCAGCTTAATTCGACAGCCGCTGCTAGCTAGCTGTTCTTGAAGAAATCAATGGATGGAAATGATTGCCTAGTTAGTTTGATGGTTGAGCAATTGTTGCGTGCATGTGCATATGGAGGTGAACATACAGGGGCACGGAGAGATGGAATGTCGTACTCCCTCTCATTCTCACTTTTCGAGAAGTCAACTTTTTTTTTTAATTTTGACCAGTTATATATAAGAATATAAATATTTATAATACAGAATTAGTATACACGAATTTTATACAAACTTAGTTAAAGTTGAGAAAGTTTGACTGGCACATAACGCCATCTATTTTGAGACGAAGGGAGTAGTGTTCAAGGATGTCGACATGGTCCAGTCATTAGCTTTGCATGATTAAACGTGTGCATACATTATATGTCCATCATTAACGAACTTATAATATAGGACTATATGTAAATCAATAAGACTTGGCCTCATGTAGTCACGTGATGAGGACCCGGACCGTGGACGGAACTCACCTTTCAGCTACCATGTTTGACGTCGGCGGTCATATCTATCGCACATGGATTCATACGTTGGAGAGCATTTGCATGCTCCTAGTGGATCGGCAATGCATGGCGAGGGCAAACGACTAAGGAATCGTAACGGTATGTAAAATGCCGTACCGGCACGTAACAGCTAACCATAACGGCAGACCATTGGCTTTGGGTTTTAGGCCCTGTTTGGTTCAAAAACGGTAAACTTTAGTCTCTATCATATTGAATATTTAGACACATATATGATGAAGTACTCAATCCATCCTAAATTATAAGAAATTTGACTTTTTTTGACACTAATTTTGATCACCCGTCTTATTCAAAAATTTGTGCAAAATATTTTTTTTTGTCGTGGCTTGGTTTGTTAATCAAAGTTCTTCACGAATGACTTAAATTTGACTATATTTGCACAAATTTTTTTGACTAAGACGAGTGATCAAACTTGGGATAAACGTCTATAATTTGGAATGGAGGGAGTATTAAATATAAACTATTTACGAAACTAAAAACACAGCTACAAAATAATTTATGAGATGATTTTTAAGCTTGATTAATCTATGATTAGATACTAATTATTATAATTACAAATGTGCTAAGTACCTATTAAACTTTAGTACCTCCAAACCAAACAGCCCCTTATGATGTTTTGCAGGAAACACGCAGACAATGGGAGCATGGATGAGATAAACCCAGAAAGATCTTGTTTTACATCATTGCCAACTGGTTCTCCTACACGTTCAGGTAAGGAGGAGTTCACGGTCAATGGACCTCATCTCTTTTTTTTTTTCCGACACTATCAAATGTGTTTTGCAGAAATAATACATACATATAATTAACTTAATAAAACGCACGGGCCTCTCTCTCTAATTAAAACAATAAATTACTCAAGATTGGTGAGGTGATATCATGCTATCAACTAACGTCAAAGAGTTTTGCACACTCTAGATTTATATACTATCAATTAACCTAGCAAGCTAGAGTAGAAAGTGTAAAGCACTTAATCTGGGAAAGCAATTGGAAGCTTAAACGAGATAGAGTGTGCAAACTCTCGATGATGGTACTTTCCTCGAGGTATCAAAAGGTTCAAGGGGCTCACGCTTCTCCTAATCACTTGATATTCACATGGGCCTTTGTCCAAGTCTATCCTTACATCCATCCATATAAGACTAAATACCTTATATACTAGCTACCAAACCATATTAGTCCAATTGATCCTAAAACTAGTTGTTAGAATTTACTTCTCCTTTTTTAAATTATAAGATGTTTTGGTTTTTCTAAATACGTTGATTTTCTTATTTATTAGGAATCTCTTAATGTAGAGCAAAACATATTTATCTAAAAAACTAAAACATACAAATCTATTTATCCGAAAAAGCCAAAACATCGTAATTTAAAATAAACATAGCATTAATTTTACAGCTTTACAAGGGTGTGATTCTAGGATCCTAATCAGTGTAGCCTGCATTTTTATGCTAACTACTTTGGAATGATAGAATGTTAAATAGTAAACTTTTTAGGATTATGTTTAGTTCCATCCAAAATGCATAATTTATTGTGCTCATGAGGATCTTTTGAGACTCTTTTGGGTGTTTTTTTTTTGTCTCTTGAGACCAAAATTCAAAATGAGAATGACCCTTTTTGCCAAAATTTTTGAATAGTGTTTAGTTTCATTATATAAAATGATAAACCAAAACCCAGAATATTTTGAGGCGAAAGGGAACTAATTAAACACCCCTTAGTTTAAGATCTACTACCTCCGTGCACAAATAAATGCACATCTCGCTTCCTAAGGAGTCAATTTTTTTTAAGTTTGATTAGAAATATATCAAATAATATCAATATTTGTATTTACAAATAAGTATATTATGAAAGTATGTTTCATGCTCAATCTAATGATATATACTTAAATATGATAAATATTAATATATTTATATATATATTTAGTTAAACTAAAAAATGTTTAACTCCTCGAGAAACGAGATGTACACTTATTTAATTATTTATGGACAGCCTTGTTGAAATTGAAAACTTAGAAATACGGCGGCCAAACAAACCACCGCGCGCAGTCCTCGTCAACCAACCTTCAAATGAGTCCCTGCGAAGTGGGCTCGACATGTCAGGAAACTGTACTGACGGGGCTCACTGCTCGTCCTCTCCACCTTCACCTGCGGAGCCTAATCCGCAAAACCCAAGGAAAACCCCCCACCACTTGGGCTCGCCATGGACCTGCAGCTCGCGCCACCGCCCCTCACCAACCTCCGCCTCCTCGCCCACCGCCCCAAGGCCGCCTCCACCTCCACTGCCACCGCCGCGCCCTCCACCTCCTGCTCCTCCTCTTCCACGGAGCCACTCAAGCCCCGCCCGCGCCTCCCGCGCCAGAGCCCCGTCCCCGCGCGCAGGCCCAGGCCCAACCCCGCCCACCTGCCCGCCCTCTGCACCACCATCGAGCGGCACGCGGCGGCGGGCCGGCACGCCGAGGCGCTCCACCTGTTCCGCCTCGCCCGCGCGGGGTTTCCCTTCACGCCGCTCCCGGCGCGCACCTACCACGCGCTGCTGCTCGCCGCCGCCGCGCTGCGGGAGCCCGGCGCGGCGGCGGCGGTGGCCTGGCACGTCGAGAGCTCGGGCTTCGACCTCGACCTGTACACGCACAACCACGTCCTGCGGACGTACCTCGAGTGCGGGATGCTCGCCGAGGCGCGCCGGGCGTTCGACGGGATGCCCGACAGGAACGGCGTCACCTGGGGGATCATGATGGGCGGCCTCGTCGACCGGGGCCAACCCCGCGCCGCGCTGGCGCTGTTCCGGGAGATGCTGCTGGCGGAGGAGGCCGGTGGGGACGGGGACGCGCCGCCACCGAGGTCCCTCGTGGTGGCTCTCCGCGCCGCTACAGCCTCAGGGTCGGCACGAGCTGGGCAGCAGCTGCACTGCTGCGTTGTCAAGGCAGGGGCGTGCGGTGACGTCGCTGACCGGTACCTGGCGTGTGCGCTGCTTGACATGTATAGCAAGTGCGGCTTGATTGATGAGGCGAGGCGGGTGTTTGACGGGCTGCCACGGGCGAGCGTCGTGGCGTGGAACTCCATGCTGGCGGCGTATGTGCTCCATGGACGCAGCGAGGAGGCGCTGGAGCTGTACCAGGAGATGTGCAGGAGTCGTGTCGCCATGGACCAGTTCACGTTCTCGACCATGCTAGGGGTGTTCTCTAGGTTGGGGCTGCTGGAGCACGCGAAGCAGGCGCACGCTGGCTTGATCCAGAGGGGATTGCCACTGGACATTGTTGGGAACACGGCACTTGTGGACTTGTATTGCAAGTGGGGAAGGATGGAGGACGCGAGGAATGTCTTTGAGAGGATGCCTAGGAGGAACTTGATCTCATGGAACGCTCTGATTGCTGGATATGGCTACCATGGCATGGGGGATAAGGCGATCGAGATGTTTGAGAGGCTGATAGCTGAGGGTGTTGTGCCAAACCATGTGACATTTCTGGCAGTGCTGAATGCGTGTAGGTTTTCAGGTCTTGTTGACAAAGGGAAGAGGATTTTCCAGTTGATGACTGAAAATCTGAGGATGAAACCACGGGCTATGCATTATGCTTGTGTTATTGAGCTTTTTGGTAGAGAAGGCCTACTTGATGAAGCCTATTCAATGATAAGAAGAGCACCATTCACCCCAACTGCAAACATGTGGGGGGCCTTGCTTACAGCTAGCAGGATCCATAAGAACATGCATCTTGCGAAATTAGCTGCCGAGCAGCTATTGGCAATGGAACCTGAGAAAATAAACAGCTATGCTGTGCTCCTCAACTTGTATGTTAGCTCTGGTAGACAGGACGATGCCTGCAAGGTAGTTGAAACATTGAAGAGGAAAGGTTTATATATTCATAACGCCTGTACCTGGATCACAGTCAAGAAAACGGATCACAAGTTTTTCTTTAAAGATACTTTGCATCCACAAAGTGCTGAAATATACAGGAGGCTACATACATTAATGAAGGATGTACGAGAAGCTGGCTATGTTGCTGAGGAGAATGAGTTGCTCCCTGATATTTATCCTGACGAGCAAAAGGTATCAAGTGCTTACCACAGTGAGAGACTAGCAATTGCTTTTGGCCTTATGAGCACAGCTCCACAGACTCCCTTGAGGATCAATCAAAGCCATCGTTTATGCCGTGACTGCCACAAGGTAATTAAGTTTGTGGCAGAAGTTACCAAGAGGGAAATTGTTGTAAGGGATGGTAGCAGGTTCCACCACTTCAAACTCGGGATCTGCTCTTGTGGTGACTACTGGTAATTGGGTATGTCCAACTTTCTAATGGTTTTATTTTCTGACAACTAAACTGAGAAAGGGTTATGAGATTGACCAGCAGTAGTGTCCTTTTTCACTTTACGGATTACCAGATGTGAAACAGTATATATTTCATCCAGAATGTGACCTAGTTTATTTTCTGACCAAATATGCTTTGTTTAGCACATGGAAAAAAAGTGCATGTGCTGCAGAAGCTAATACACATTTTGCTGACAGCTAATGACTCCAGATGTTTCAAGCCAATTCTCTGGACATTACTTTGATTAATGAGGGTAAAGCAGATTGGTCGACCATGATGCTTCAGTATCTGTGCTACATGCAGGCTTGGTAAGTTTGGAGTTCTTTATTTCTTAAGATGTTGAAAGAGTAATCTACAAGTTTCACTCACATGGATGTGTCCATTTGCCCCTTTCCTTTTCCATCTAAGTATCTAACTGTCGGCAAAAAATTTTGTGCCTTTATTTTGGTAAGCAACATCTTGTGTGCCTTTATCTCTGTAGAAAAGATGGCTGTTGTGATGTGTTCAATAGAAATGTTTTTTTAGCACAATCAGATAGACTGTTTTTCCCTGTGTTTTCACTAGCTTTACAACCCTTGTGTAAAAGCAGATCTTTAAAAGTAGGCTGAATATGTGTTGTGTGGCTTTCGCATTGGAGATACCAATCTTTAATTGTGTCCTGTAAGGAAGGAATAAAGCTCTGATGTAACAAAGGATCAAAGGGAAGTATAATACTTTGAGCATCTTGAGACAGCTAGTTTCTTCATGCTTCATCTGCATCCTAGTTGGAGAACAAATACCCTGCTGTACTTTTGCCTCTATTTATTCACCAATCAGCCATAAAACAGGTCGCAGCTCACAAGGCCATTGTAAGCAGGTGATCTTCCTCCAATAATCTTCTCAGCTGGCAGAAGTCTGAGAGCACGCTACAATGGCGAAGATGGGAGCTGCTATTCTGGTCTGCATAGTGGTTTTAGCCCTGGATGTCACAGCTGGCATACTAGGAATTGAGGCACAGGCTGCTCAAAACAAGGTAATGTTTCAAGATATTGGTATTTTTTTTACCCAAATCACAGGGATTTTGAAAATGTATGATTTTGCTTCATCATGCACAGTTGGTATTTTAGCTTGATGGTCTCTGATTATATAATTGGTGACTGATATTGTTGGTATTGTATTTGATACTATATTTCTACAGGTTAAAAAGGTGACAATTCTCTTCATCCAATGCGAGAAACCAGTTTACAGAGCATACCAACTTGGCCTTGCAGCTGCAGTGCTTCTGGTAGTTGCCCATGCGATAGCCAACTTCCTTGGTGGCTGTGCCTGTATCTGCTCTCAGCTGGAGTTCATCAAGGCTTCCATTAACAGGAAACTGGCAGCCACTACCATCATTCTCTCATGGTAACTTCACTTGTCTGTACAATTCCTTTGCAAATCAGCGAGATGGACCTCTAGACAGAATATTTAATACCACCCTGTTTGATTTGAGCCTAATCACGGTGACTGTCAAGACGCACAAATACTGCACAAGAAACAACCCTGCTAACAGGAAATTTATTTATCAGTGCTAATTGCAATTGCTCTGCAACTTGCTAGGATTGCCCTGATTGCTGGATTCTCGCTGCTGCTCGCCGGTGCCATGTCCAACTCCAAGTCCCAGACATCATGCCGGTTCACTCAAGGCCACACTTTGGGCCTTGGAGGGATCATGTGCTTCGTCCATGGTGGTATCACGGTCGCCTATTATGTCACCGCCACTGCCGCAGCGCACGAAGTTCCTTAGTCGAGCGGCAAAGTATAATATAATGCTTTTGCCCAAGAGACGATCACTATTCTTTCCTTGTTTCAGCTGCTTCGTCCTTTTCTGCTTTGTGATTTGGCTTTTACAAGCATGCGGTTCTCTCTTGTACCAGAGTCAAACTAAAAGGAAAATATATGCTTGTTGTTTGATTTGTTGCTATTGCTGAGAAAAACATGTGAAAGTTTGTGTCAATGTCCACAGTAATTTCCGTTGTATGCTCGAAAACATCATTATCCAGTTTTTGCACTTAACAAAAACATTTTTCCGTGAGCTTCTTCAGCACAACGTATAGCCTCGTTTGAGCATTTTGCGCTGAATACCTGCCGTAAGAATGAATGACTTGACTGTCACCTGTCATTCTTTATGGACAGCTGACAGAGCTGCTGTTCTTCGGTTGCTGAATTTATTGGACCCACCAGTCAGACACCAGAACCTCCAAATATTTAGCTTCTTCATGGGCCCACATGTCAGCTGCCAAATTCTAAATCATTATTACAAAATAAAGTAAACAAACCCTGATTCCCAAGGTTAACATCACTATTATGTTTCAGACGAGGTTACAAATCCCAGCAGCCCCATGGGTAATAAGCAAATCACAGTTCGGGAGTACTTAAATATAACATAAAGAAATCTGCATTAAGTTGATGGACAATGATCTAGTTAGGACCCTGTCGAATTAAAAATTGTAGCAAATCCAAATTGCCAAGAAAAGTACAGTTGTGCGCCTCCTGATCTCCTGACTGAGTAAGGCAATGGCAAAGGGGATGGTAACAATCAGCTTCTATATATCACGTAGTCACAATGCATTCTATACAACACAGTTACAATTGACTTCACACCAAGTTACCCACCCTTACTACTCAAAACTGCATCTCTATCCAATAATCCATCCTTGATCATTGTGCAACTTTTATATCAACAAAACAAAAAAATTGCTCAGACCAAGAAACTGAGCCAAGAACTGGAAAATTCAGTTAACTTCGGTCAGACTTCTGGCAGATCTGAAATGCTGCCAACTGACTCCTCTCTCTGAAGACCAGAGAAGGACGACTGAACCTCGGAACCCTCCAGGTCGACAGATTCATCGTCTGGCCTTGCCTGTGGATGCCTGTTGCTGTGGTGCTTCCTGCTGCGGCTGCGCTTCAACACACGGGTCAGAGCCTGGACCACATCTCGCATCGCCGGGCGCTTCCGGGACACGCGGCTTACACATCTGTAGGCAACAGCAGACATGTCATTGAGCTCCTCCATGTCAAATGCGCCTTCTAACCGAGAATCTGCAATTTCTTCCCACCCAGTTTTCGCATCAGCATTGATTGCAGCCTGTGGTACAATGCAATGTAATCAGCATCTGGAGAAGCTAATATCCTCAAACCAAAACCTACTTAGAGCAAGGGGCATGGCGGCTTACAAGCTCAACATATTCCATTAGACCCTGTTGTGGATTTCTGCCAGCAATCAGTTCGAATAGCAAAACACCATAGCTGTACACGTCACTCTTCTTTGTGAATGATCGTGTGGATACATACTCTGGATCAAGATATCCATAAGTTCCTCGTATATTGGCTCCGTTGCGAGTAACCATTTCCTCTCTAGATAATCCAAAGTCAGCAACCTGGCCACAAAAGGTTATTTACATCTGAGAGCAGAACTTCTAGACAAAATGCAACAGATACAGACAGTGATTTGCAGGAAATTCTGGTGTATATGTGAACCCAACAGGGTCCTTCCTTTCTTTTTCTTTCTTCTAAAAGAAAAATGGGTCCTAGCAATACTTGCCAGGAAGCCATGGAGTATCAGGAAAGATAGGTTGAACGATAAGATATCAGAGAGATGATTAACATACCCTAGCATGCATTGCTTGGTCCAGCAAAATGTTAGGAGATTTGATGTCACGGTGGACTACTGGAGGAACAGCCTGCATATAAGTGAAACCAGATCAAGCACTATGCATTATGTGCCATGCACCCATGCTACGAATTCTGCATTACAAGAGCTTACCCCATCATGCAAGTACTCCAAACCCCTAGCAACATCCAGAGCTATGTTCACTCTTAAATCCCACTTCAGTGGTGCACTGTTTTCACCTGAACAACAAAAAGAACGTTCAGTTAGCTAAAAAACGGATACAATATTGTACAGGTAAAGTGTTAGATGCTGACTTCAAAAACAAACTTTTACATAAGATGCACTAATGAGTATATTTATTCCATTTCTTTTTTTCAAGAATATGGTGTGCTAACTAAACATCAATGACTAAAAGCAGCATTCGTGGACTTAATTGATACAAGAATAATGAGACCATGTCGGTATTCAGATAAAAGCAGCTGGAATGGTGGTAATGTTTATCAGTAACCTAGCATTTCCATGGTTCAAGATATAAAGCCTCAAATTTTGACACATTAATGCATTACACGCCTGATAAAAAATCTTAGTTGTAATTTAAGTATATCCTATTATCTTTCATCAGAAGATTATCAGTCCAGCTATGACATATCCCTTCGAATTATCTTAAAATTCAACCTTACTGAATTTCTTGAGTTATATCACAGAGGTTACCCCTAAACAATCATGGATAAGCCATAATAATTACTATCATGAGAGAGAAACACAGGATCACATAAAGAGAAGACATGCCATATAAGTGTGATGCAAGGCTCCCATTAGGCATGTATGCATACAATAACATATGTTGCCCTTTGTCAGCACAATAGCCAACCAAATTCACCAGATTCCTGTGGTGCAATCGCCCAAGAAGTAAGACCTGAAGTCAAGAATTAATCAAACACTAAGCATGCCAAATTTCTAGTGAGGATTGGATCCAAATCTAACAATACAGGTGTACAAATATTAGCTTACCTCATTTTGAAACTCCTTTTCACCTTGCTTTGAATTGTTCGAAAGCACTTTAACAGCCAATATCTCACCAGAAGACATTTCTGCTCTGTAAACAGGACCGAAGGCTCCTTGACCTAATAATGTTGTGAAATTGCCGGTAGCTTTCTGTAGTTCCCTAGAGATGAGAAAAAATTGTGGAGTTCAGCAAGAGTATGTGCCATTCTAAATCAACCATTAGAAG